>NW_026868670.1:24210-27958 GCF_020745735.1 Hemiscyllium ocellatum | reverse complement strand
CAGTAACCAGCGACACTTAAAATATTTTTTAGTCAGTACAAATCAGTAACCAGCGACACTTAGAATATTTTTGAGTCAGTAGAAGTCAGTAACCAAGTGCATTTTTGAATTGGTTACTGATTTCTCCGTTGAAGTTGGGGCTGCGGTTGGCTTCAGTTAGTGGTGGGGGCTTAATTTTCGCCGAGCGGAGCGTGTCCCGGTAGTGTCTCCGAGGAAGTGGTACCTTTTGAAGGGGGTGTTTCTGAATTTGGGCCCTTTTTGAGTGGCATTGCCGGATGGGTTTTGTCTTGAAGGCTTCCAAATCGGGTAGCTCAGCCGGATTTGACCCGGCGGTTCTACCGACTGTCACGCCTTCGGGGGGGGACTGTTGTATAAGTTCAGGCCGAATTTGGCGAATTTCCTAAGTCGGGAAATGGCCCAAACTGGGATGGGACTGAACCTGACTGCTCATACCGACTTTGAGGCTTCGGGGCCGGGTAGCTCAGCCGGATTTGATCCGGCGGTTCTGCCGACTTCTACGCCTTCGAGGGGGGCCTGTCCTCTGAGTTCAGGCCGAATTTGGTGAATTTCCTAAGTCGGGAAGTGGTCCAAACGGGGATGGGAGTGAACCTGACAGCTCATACCGACTTTGGGGCTTCCAAGCCGGGTAGCTCAGCCGGATTTGATCCGGCGGTTCTACCGACTGTCACGCCTTCGAGGGGGGACTGTTGTATAAGTTCAGGCCGAATTTGGCGAATTTCCTAAGTCGGGAAGTGGTCCAAACGGGGATGGGAGTGAACCTGACAGCTCATACCGACTTTGAGGCTTCGGGTGCGGGTAGCTCAGCCGGATTTGACCCGGCGATTCTGCCGACTTCACGCCTTCGAGCGGGGACTGTCCTCTGAGTTCAGGCCGAATTTGGTGAATTTCCTAAGTCGGGAAGTGGTCCAAACGGGGATGGGAGTGCACCTGACAGCTCATACCGACTTTGAGGCTTCCAAGCGGGGAACCCAGCCGGATCTGACCCGGCGATTCCGCCGACTGTCACGCCTTCGAGGGGGGACTGTCCTCTGAGTTCCCGAATTTGGTGAATTTCCTAAGTCGGGAAGTGGTCCAAACGGGGATGGGAGTGAACCTGACAGCTCATACCGACTTTGAGGCTTCGGGGCCGGGTAGCTCAGCCGGATTTGACCCGGCGATTCTGCCGACTTCCACGCCTTCGAGGGGGGGCTGTCCTCTGAGTTCAGGCCGAATTTGGTGAATTTCCTAAGTCGGGAAATGGCCCAAACTGGGATGGGACTGAACCTGACTGCTCATACCGACTTTGAGGCTTCGGGGGCCGGGTAGCACAGTCGGATTTGACCCGGCGGTTCTGCCGAATGCCTGGCCTTCGAGGGGGGCCTGCCCTCTGAGTTAGGCCGAATTTGGTGAATTTCCTATGTCGGGAAGTGGTCCAAACAGGGATGGGAGTGGACCTGACAGCTCATACCGACTTTGGGGCTTCCAAGACGGGTAGCTCAGCCGGATTTGATCCGGCGGTTCCGCCGACTGTCACGCCTTCGAGGGGGGACTGTTGTCTAAGTTCAGGCCGAATTTGGTGAATTTCCTAAGTCGGGACGTGGTCCAAACGGGGTTGGGAGTGAACCTAACTGCTCATACCGACTTTGAGGCTTCGGGGCCGGGTAGCACAGTCGTATTTGTCCCGGCGGTTCTGCCGAATGCCTGGCCTTCGAGGGGGGCCTGCCCTCTGAGTTCAGGCCGAATTTGGTGAATTTCCTATGTCGGGAAGTGGTCCAAATGGTGATGGGGTTGAATCTGACAGCTCATACCGACCTTGAGGCTTCCAAGCCGGCTGGCCCGGCCGGATTTGACCCGGCGGTTAGAAAATTTTTCAGTCAGTACAAATCAGTAACCACTGACACTTAGAATATTTTTGAAGCAGTACAAATCAGTAACCACTGACACTTAGAATATTTTTCAGTCAGTACAAATCAGTAACCAGCGACACTTAAAATATTTTTTAGTCAGTACAAATCAGTAACCAGCGACACTTAGAATATTTTTGAGTCAGTAGAAGTCAGTAACCAAGTGCATTTTTGAATTGGTTACTGATTTCTCCGTTGAAGTTGGGGCTGCGGTTGGCTTCAGTTAGTGGTGGGGGCTTAATTTTCGCCGAGCGGAGCGTGTCCCGGTAGTGTCTCCGAGGAAGTGGTACCTTTTGAAGGGGGTGTTTCTGAATTTGGGCCCTTTTTGAGTGGCATTGCCGGATGGGTTTTGTCTTGAAGGCTTCCAAATCGGGTAGCTCAGCCGGATTTGACCCGGCGGTTCTACCGACTGTCACGCCTTCGAGGGGGGACTGTTGTATAAGTTCAGGCCGAATTTGGCGAATTTCCTAAGTCGGGAAATGGCCCAAACTGGGATGGGACTGAACCTGACTGCTCATACCGACTTTGAGGCTTCGGGGCCGGGTAGCTCAGCCGGATTTGATCCGGCGGTTCTGCCGACTTCTACGCCTTCGAGGGGGGCCTGTCCTCTGAGTTCAGGCCGAATTTGGTGAATTTCCTAAGTCGGGAAGTGGTCCAAACGGGGATGGGAGTGAACCTGACAGCTCATACCGACTTTGGGGCTTCCAAGCCGGGTAGCTCAGCCGGATTTGATCCGGCGGTTCTACCGACTGTCACGCCTTCGAGGGGGGACTGTTGTATAAGTTCAGGCCGAATTTGGCGAATTTCCTAAGTCGGGAAGTGGTCCAAACGGGGATGGGAGTGAACCTGACAGCTCATACCGACTTTGAGGCTTCGGATGCGGGTAGCTCAGCCGGATTTGACCCGGCGATTCTGCCGACTTCCACGCCTTCGAGGGGGGACTGTCCTCTGAGTTCAGGCCGAATTTGGTGAATTTCCTAAGTCGGGAAGTGGTCCAAACGGGGATGGGAGTGAACCTGACAGCTCATACCGACTTTGGGGCTTCCAAGCCGGGTAGCTCAGCCGGATTTGATCCGGCGTTCTGCCGACTTCTACGCCTTCGAGGGGGGACTGTCTCTGAGTTCAGGCCGAATTTGGTGAATTTCCTAAGTCGGGAAGTGGTCCAAACGGGGATGGGAGTGAACCTGACAGCTCATACCGACTTTGGGGCTTCCAAGCCGGGTAGCTCAGCCGGATTTGATCCGGCGGTTCTACCGACTGTCACGCCTTCGAGGGGGGACTGTTGTATAAGTTCAGGCCGAATTTGGCGAATTTCCTAAGTCGGGAAGTGGTCCAAACGGGGATGGGAGTGAACCTGACAGCTCATACCGACTTTGAGGCTTCGGGTGCGGGTAGCTCAGCCGGATTTGACCCGGCGATTCTGCCGACTTCCACGCCTTCGAGCGGGGACTGTCCTCTGAGTTCAGGCCGAATTTGGTTAATTTCCTAAGTCGGGAAGTGGTCCAAACGGGGATGGGAGTGCAACTGACAGCTCATACCGACTTTGAGGCTTCCAAGCCGGGTAACCCAGCCGGATCTGACCCGGCGATTCCGCCGACTGTCACGCCTTCGAGGGGGGCCTGTCCTCTGAGTTCCGGCCGAATTTGGTGAATTTCCTAAGTCGGGAAGTGGTCCAAACGGGGATGGGAGTGAACCTGACAGCTCTTACCGACTTTGAGGCTTCGGGGCCGGGTAGCTCAGCCGGATTTGACCCAGCGATTCTGCCGACTTCCACGCCTTCGAGGGGGGCCTGTCCTCTGAGTTCAGGCCGAATTTGGTGAATTTCCTAAGTCGGGAAATGGCCC
>NW_026868670.1:15902-23715 GCF_020745735.1 Hemiscyllium ocellatum | reverse complement strand
AACCTCTGAGTTCAGGCCGAATTTGGTGAATTTCCTATGTTGGGAAGTGGTCCAAACGGGGATGGGAGTGGACCTGACAGCTCATACCGACTTGGAGGCTTCGGGGCCGGGTAGCTCAGCCGGATTTGATCCGGCGGTTCCGCCGACTGTCACGCCTTCGAGGGGGGACTGTCCTCTAGTTCAGGCCGAATTTGGTGAATTTCCTAAGTCGGGAAGTGGTCCAAACGGGGATGGGAGTGAACCTGACAGCTCATACCGACTTTGGGGCTTCCAAGCGGGGTAGCTCAGCCGGATTTGATCCGGCGGTTCTACCGACTGTCACGCCTTCGAGGGGGGCCTGCCCTCTGAGTTCAGGCCGAATTTGGCGAATTTCCTAAGTCGGGACGTGGTCCAAACGGGGTTGGGAGTGAACCTGACAGCTCATACCGACTTTGAGGCTGCGGGGCCGGGTAGCACAGCCGGATTTGATCCGGCGGTTCTACCGAATGCCTGGCCTTCGAGGGGGGACTGTCGTATGAGTTCAGGCCGAATTTGGCGAATTTCCTAAGTCGGGAAGTGGTCCAAACGGGAATGGGAGTGAACCTGACAGCTCATACCGACTTTGAGGCTTCGGAGCGGGTAGCTCAGCCGGATTTGACCCGGCGGTTCTGCCGACTTCACGCCTTCGAGGGGGGACTGTCCTCTGAGTTCAGGCCGAATTTGGTGAATTTCCTAAGTCGGGAAGTGGTCCAAACGGGGATGGGAGTGCACCTGACAGCTCATACCGACTTTGAGGCTTCCAAGCCGGGTAACCCAGCCGGATTTGACCCGGCGATTCCGCCGACTGTCACGCCTTCGAGGGGGGACTGTCCTCTGAGTTCCGGCCGAATTTGGTGAATTTCCTAAGTCGGGAAGTGGTCCAAACGGGGATGGGAGTGAACCTGACAGCTCATACCGACTTTGAGGCTTCGGGGCCGGGTAGCTCAGCCGGATTTGACCCGGCGATTCCGCCGACTTCCACGCCTTCGAGGGGGGCTGTCCTCTGAGTTCCGGCCGAATTTGGTGAATTTCCTAAGTCGGGAAGTGGCCCAAACTGGGATGGGACTGAACCTGACTGCTCATACCGACTTTGAGGCTTCGGGCCCGGGTAGCACAGTCGGATTTGACCCGGCGTTTCCGCCGACTGTCACGCCTTCGAGGGGGCACTGTCCTCTAAGTTCAGGCCGAATTTGGTGAATTTCCTAAGTCGGGAAGTGGTCCAAACGGGGATGGGAGTGAACCTGACAGCTCATACCGACTTTGGGCTTCCAAGACGGGTAGCTCAGCCGGATTTGATCCGGCGGTTCCGCCGACTGTCACGCCTTCGAGGGGGGACTGTTGTCTAAGTTCAGGCCGAATTTGGTGAATTTCCTAAGTCGGGACGTGGTCCAAACGGGGTTGGGAGTGAACCTAACTGCTCATACCGACTTTGAGGCTTCGGGGCCGGGTAGCACAGTCGTATTTGTCCCGGCGGTTCTGCCGAATGCCTGGCCTTCGAGGGGGGCCTGCCCTCTGAGTTCAGGCCGAATTTGGTGAATTTCCTATGTCGGGAAGTGGTCCAAATGGTGATGGGGTTGAATCTGACAGCTCATACCGACCTTGAGGCTTCCAAGCCGGCTGGCCCGGCCGGATTTGACCCGGCGGTTAGAAAATTTTTCAGTCAGTACAAATCAGTAACCACTGACACTTAGAATATTTTTGAAGCAGTACAAATCAGTAACCACTGACACTTAGAATATTTTTCAGTCAGTACAAATCAGTAACCAGCGACACTTGAAATATTTTTTAGTCAGTACAAATCAGTAACCAGCGACACTTAGAATATTTTTGAGTCAGTAGAAGTCAGTAACCAAGTGCATTTTTGAATTGGTTACTGATTTCTCCGTTGAAGTTGGGGCTGCGGTTGGCTTCAGTTAGTGGTGGGGGCTTAATTTTCGCCGAGCGGAGCGTGTCCCGGTAGTGTCTCCGAGGAAGTGGTACCTTTTGAAGGGGGTGTTTCTGAATTTGGGCCCTTTTTGAGTGGCATTGCCGGATGGGTTTTGTCTTGAAGGCTTCCAAATCGGGTAGCTCAGCCGGATTTGACCCGGCGGTTCTACCGACTGTCACGCCTTCGAGGGGGGACTGTTGTATAAGTTCAGGCCGAATTTGGCGAATTTCCTAAGTCGGGAAATGGCCCAAACTGGGATGGGACTGAACCTGACTGCTCATACCGACTTTGAGGCTTCGGGGCCGGGTAGCTCAGCCGGATTTGATCCGGCGGTTCTGCCGACTTCTACGCCTTCGAGGGGGGCCTGTCCTCTGAGTTCAGGCCGAATTTGGTGAATTTCCTAAGTCGGGAAGTGGTCCAAACGGGGATGGGAGTGAACCTGACAGCTCATACCGACTTTGGGGCTTCCAAGCCGGGTAGCTCAGCCGGATTTGATCCGGCGGTTCTACCGACTGTCACGCCTTCGAGGGGGGACTGTTGTATAAGTTCAGGCCGAATTTGGCGAATTTCCTAAGTCGGGAAGTGGTCCAAACGGGGATGGGAGTGAACCTGACAGCTCATACCGACTTTGAGGCTTCGGGTGCGGGTAGCTCAGCCGGATTTGACCCGGCGATTCTACCGACTTCCACGCCTTCGAGCGGGGACTGTTCTCTGAGTTCAGGCCGAATTTGGTGAATTTCCTAAGTCGGGAAGTGGTCCAAACGGGGATGGGAGTGCACCTGACAGCTCATACCGACTTTGAGGCTTCCAAGCCGGGTAACCCAGCCGGATCTGACCCGGCGATTCCGCCGACTGTCACGCCTTCGAGGGGGGACTGTCCTCTGAGTTCCGGCCGAATTTGGTGAATTTCCTAAGTCGGGAAGTGGTCCAAACGGGGATGGGAGTGAACCTGACAGCTCATACCGACTTTGGGGCTTCCAAGCCGGGTAGCTCAGCCGGATTTGATCCGGCGGTTCCGCCGACTGTCACGCCTTCGAGGGGGGACTGTCCTCTGAGTTCAGGCCGAATTTGGTGAATTTCCTAAGTCGGGAAGTGGTCCAAACGGGGTGGGAGTGAACCTGACAGCTCATACCGACTTTGAGGCTTCGGGGCCGGGTAGCTCAGCCGGATTTGACCCGGCGGTTCTGCCGACTTCCACGCCTTCGAGGGGGGACTGCCCTCTGAGTTCAGGCCGAATTTGGTGAATTTCCTAAGTCGGGAAGTGGTCCAAACGGGGATGGGAGTGAACCTGACAGCTCATACCGACTTTGGGGCTTCCAAGCCCGGTAGCTCAGCCGGATTTGACCCGGCGATTCTGCCGACTGTCACGCCTTCGAGGGGGGACTGTCTCTGAGTTCAGGCCGAATTTGGCGAATTTCCTAAGTCGGGAAGTGGTCCAAACGGGGATGGGAGTGAACCTGACAGCTCATACCGACTTTGAGGCTTCAAGCCGGGTAGCTCAGCCGGATTTGATCCGGCGGTTCTGCCGACTGTCCACGCCTTCGAGGGGGACTGTTGTATAAGTTCAGGCCGAATTTGGCGAATTTCCTAAGTCGGGAAGTGGTCCAAACGGGGATGGGAGTGAACCTGACAGCTCATACCGACTTTGAGGCTTCGGGTGCGGGTAGCTCAGCCGGATTTGACCCGGCGATTCTGCCGACTTCACGCCTTCGAGGGGGGACTGTCCTCTGAGTTCAGGCCGAATTTGGTGAATTTCCTAAGTCGGGAAATGGCCAAAACTGGGATGGGACTGAACCTGACTGCTCATACCGACTTTGAGGCTTCGGGGCCGGGTAGCACAGTCGGATTTGACCCGGCGGTTCCGCCGAATGTCACGCCTTCGAGGGGGGCCTGCCCTCTGAGTTCAGGCCGAATTTGGTGAATTTCCTATGTTGGGAAGTGGTCCAAACGGGGATGGGAGTGGACCTGACAGCTCATACCGACTTTGAGGCTTCCAAGCCGGGTAGCTCAGCCGGATTTGATCCGGCGGTTCCGCCGACTGTCACGCCTTCGAGGGGGGACTCTCCTCTAAGTTCGGGCCGAATTTGGTGAATTTCCTAAGTCGGGAAGTGGTCCAAACGGGGATGGGAGTGAACCTGACAGCTCATACCGACTTTGGGGCTTCCAAGACGGGTAGCTCAGCCGGATTTGATCCGGCGGTTCCGCCGACTGTCACGCCTTCGAGGGGGGACTGTTGTCTAAGTTCAGGCCGAATTTGGTGAATTTCCTAAGTCGGGACGTGGTCCAAACGGGGTTGGGAGTGAACCTAACTGCTCATACCGACTTTGAGGCTTCGGGGCCGGGTAGCACAGTCGTATTTGTCCCGGCGGTTCTGCCGAATGCCTGGCCTTCGAGGGGGGCCTGCCCTCTGAGTTCAGGCCGAATTTGGTGAATTTCCTATGTCGGGAAGTGGTCCAAATGGTGATGGGGTTGAATCTGACAGCTCATACCGACCTTGAGGCTTCCAAGCCGGCTGGCCCGGCCGGATTTGACCCGGCGGTTAGAAAATTTTTCAGTCAGTACAAATCAGTAACCACTGACACTTAGAATATTTTTCAGTCAGTACAAATCAGTAACCAGCGACACTTAAAATATTTTTAGTCAGTACAAATCAGTAACCAGCGACACTTAGAATATTTTTGAGTCAGTAGAAGTCAGTAACCAAGTGCATTTTTGAATTGGTTACTGATTTCTCCGTTGAAGTTGGGGCTGCGGTTGGCTTCAGTTAGTGGTGGGGGCTTAATTTTCGCCGAGCGGAGCGTGTCCCGGTAGTGTCTCCGAGGAAGTGGTACCTTTTGAAGGGGGTGTTTCTGAATTTGGGCCCTTTTTGAGTGGCATTGCCGGATGGGTTTTGTCTTGAAGGCTTCCAAATCGGGTAGCTCAGCCGGATTTGACCCGGCGGTTCTACCGACTGTCACGCCTTCGAGGGGGGACTGTTGTATAAGTTCAGGCCGAATTTGGCGAATTTCCTAAGTCGGGAAATGGCCCAAACTGGGATGGGACTGAACCTGACTGCTCATACCGACTTTGAGGCTTCGGGGCCGGGTAGCTCAGCCGGATTTGATCCGGCGGTTCTGCCGACTTCTACGCCTTCGAGGGGGGCCTGTCCTCTGAGTTCAGGCCGAATTTGGTGAATTTCCTAAGTCGGGAAGTGGTCCAAACGGGGATGGGAGTGAACCTGACAGCTCATACCGACTTTGGGGCTTCCAAGCCGGGTAGCTCAGCCGGATTTGATCCGGCGGTTCTACCGACTGTCACGCCTTCGAGGGGGGACTGTTGTATAAGTTCAGGCCGAATTTGGCGAATTTCCTAAGTCGGGAAGTGGTCCAAACGGGGATGGGAGTGAACCTGACAGCTCATACCGACTTTGGGGCTTCCAAGCCGGGTAGCTCAGCCGGATTTGATCCGGCGGTTCTACCGACTGTCACGCCTTCGAGGGGGGACTGTTGTATAAGTTCAGGCCGAATTTGGCGAATTTCCTAAGTCGGGAAGTGGTCCAAACGGGGATGGGAGTGAACCTGACAGCTCATACCGACTTTGAGGCTTCGGGTGCGGGTAGCTCAGCCGGATTTGACCCGGCGATTCTGCCGACTTCCACGCCTTCGAGCGGGGACTGTCCTCTGAGTTCAGGCCGAATTTGGTTAATTTCCTAAGTCGGGAAGTGGTCCAAACGGGGATGGGAGTGCACCTGACAGCTCATACCGACTTTGAGGCTTCCAAGCCGGGTAACCCAGCCGGATCTGACCCGGCGATTCCGCCGACTGTCACGCCTTCGAGGGGGGACTGTCCTCTGAGTTCCGGCCGAATTTGGTGAATTTCCTAAGTCGGGAAGTGGTCCAAACGGGGATGGGAGTGAACCTGAAAGCTCTTACCGACTTTGAGGCTTCGGGCCCGGGTAGCTCAGCCGGATTTGACCCGGCGATCTGCCGACTTCCACGCCTTCGAGCGGGGGCTGTCCTCTGAGTTCAGGCCGAATTTGGTGAATTTCCTAAGTCGGGAAGTGGCCCAAACTGGAATGGGACTGAACCTGACAGCTCATACCGACTTTGAGGCTTCGGGGCGGGGTAGCACAGTCGGATTTGATCCGGCGGTTCTGCCGACTGCCTGGCCTTCGAGGGGGGCCTGCCCTCTGAGTTCGGGCCGAATTTTGTGAATTTCCTAAGTCGGGAAGTGGTCCAAACGGGGATGGGAGTGAACCTGACAGCTCATACCGACTTTGGGGCTTCCAAGACGGGTAGCTCAGCCGGATTTGATCCGGCGGTTCCGCCGACTGTCACGCCTTCGAGGGGGGACTGTTGTCTAAGTTCAGGCCGAATTTGGTGAATTTCCTAAGTCGGGACGTGGTCCAAACGGGTTTGGGAGTGAACCTAACTGCTCATACCGACTTTGAGGCTTCGGGGCCGGGTAGCACAGTCGTATTTGTCCCGGCGGTTCTGCCGAATGCCTGGCCTTCGAGGGGGGCCTGCCCTCTGAGTTCAGGCCGAATTTGGTGAATTTCCTATGTCGGGAAGTGGTCCAAATGGTGATGGGGTTGAATCTGACAGCTCATACCGACCTTGAGGCTTCCAAGCCGGCTGGCCCGGCCGGATTTGACCCGGCGGTTAGAAAATTTTTCAGTCAGTACAAATCAGTAACCACTGACACTTAGAATATTTTTGAAGCAGTACAAATCAGTAACCACTGACACTTAGAATATTTTTCAGTCAGTACAAATCAGTAACCAGCGACACTTAAAATATTTTTTAGTCAGTACAAATCAGTAACAGCGACACTTAGAATATTTTTGAGTCAGTAGAAGTCAGTAACCAAGTGCATTTTTGAATTGGTTACTGATTTCTCCGTTGAAGTTGGGGCTGCGGTTGGCTTCAGTTAGTGGTGGGGGCTTAATTTTCGCCGAGCGGAGCGTGTCCCGGTAGTGTCTCCGAGGAAGTGGTACCTTTTGAAGGGGGTGTTTCTTAATTTGGGCCCTTTTTGAGTGGCATTGCCGGATGGGTTTTGTCTTGAAGGCTTCCAAATCGGGTAGCTCAGCCGGATTTGACCCGGCGGTTCTACCGACTGTCACGCCTTCGAGGGGGGACTGTTGTATAAGTTCAGGCCGAATTTGGCGAATTTCCTAAGTCGGGAAATGGCCCAAACTGGGATGGGACTGAACCTGACTGCTCATACCGACTTTGAGGCTTCGGGGCCGGGTAGCTCAGCCGGATTTGATCCGGCGGTTCTGCCGACTTCTACGCCTTCGAGGGGGGCCTGTCCTCTGAGTTCAGGCCGAATTTGGTGAATTTCCTAAGTCGGGAAGTGGTCCAAACGGGGATGGGAGTGAACCTGACAGCTCATACCGACTTTGGGGCTTCCAAGCCGGGTAGCTCAGCCGGATTTGATCCGGCGGTTCTACCGACTGTCACGCCTTCGAGGGGGGACTGTTGTAGAAGTTCAGGCCGAATTTGGCGAATTTCCTAAGTCGGGAAGTGGTCCAAACGGGGATGGGAGTGAACCTGACAGCTCATACCGACTTTGGGGCTTCCAAGCCGGGTAGCTCAGCCGGATTTGATCCGGCGGTTCTACCGACTGTCACGCCTTCGAGGGGGGACTGTTGTATAAGTTCAGGCCGAATTTGGCAAATTTCCTAAGTCGGGAAGTGGTCCAAACGGGGATGGGAGTGAACCTGACAGCTCATACCGACTTTGAGGCTTCCAAGCCGGGTAGCTCAGCCGGATTTGACCCGGCGATTCTACCGACTTTCACGCCTTCGAGGGGGGACTGTCTCTGAGTTCAGGCCGAATTTGGCGAATTTCCTAAGTCGGGAAGTGGTCCAAACGGGATGGGAGTGAA
>NW_026868670.1:0-15405 GCF_020745735.1 Hemiscyllium ocellatum | reverse complement strand
CCACAGCCGGATTTGACCCGGCGATTCTGCCGACTTCCTCGCCTTCGAGGGGGGCCTGTCCTCTGAGTTCAGGCCGAATTTGGTGAATTTCCTAAGTCGGGAAGTGGTCCAAACGGGGATGGGAGTGAACCTGACAGCTCATACCGACTTTGAGGCTTCCAAGCCGGGTAGCTCAGCCGGATTTGATCCGGCGGTTCTGCCGACTGTCACGCCTTCGAGGGGGGACTGTCCTCTGAGTTCAGGCCGAATTTGGAGAATTTCCTAAGTCGGGAAGTGGTCCAAACGGGGATGGGAGTGAACCTGACAGCTCATACCGACTTTGGGGCTTCGAGGCCGGGTAGCTCAGCCGGATTTGATCCGGCGGTTCTGCCGACTTCACGCCTTCGAGGGGGGACTGTCCTCTGAGTTCAGGCCGAATTTGGTGAATTTCCTAAGTCGGGAAGTGGTCCAAACGGGGATGGGAGTGAACCTGACTGCTCATACCGACTTTGAGGCTTCGGGGCCGGGTAGCTCAGCCGGATTTGACCCGGCGGTTCTGCCGACTTCCACGCCTTCGAGGGGGGCCTGTCCTCTGAGTTCAGGCCGAATTTGGTGAATTTCCTAAGTCGGGAAGTGGTCCAAACGGGGATGGGAGTGAACCTGACAGCTCATACCGACTTTGGGGCTTCCAAGCCGGGTAGCTCAGCCGGATTTGATCCGGCGGTTCTACCGACTGTCACGCCTTCGAGGGGGGACTGTTGTATAAGTTCAGGCCGAATTTGGCGAATTTCCTAAGTCGGGAAGTGGTCCAAACGGGGATGGGAGTGAACCTGACAGCTCATACCGACTTTGAGGCTTCGGGTGCGGGTAGCTCAGCCGGATTTGACCCGGCGATTCTGCCGACTGTCACGCCTTCGAGGGGGGACTGTCCTCTGAGTTCAGGCCGAATTTGGTGAATTTCCTAAGTCGGGAAGTGGTCCAAACGGGGATGGGAGTGAACCTGACAGCTCATACCGACTTTGAGGCTTCCAAGCCGGGTAGCTCAGCCGGATTTGACCCGACGATTCCGCCGACTGTCACGCCTTCGATGGGGGAATGTCCTCTGAGTTCCGGCCGAATTTGGTGAATTTCCTAAGTCGGGAAGTGGTCCAAACGGGGATGGGAGTGAACCTGACAGCTCATACCGACTTTGAGGTTTCGGGGCCGGGTAGATCAGCCGGATTTGACCCGGCGGTTACGCCGACTGTCACGCCTTCGAGGGGGGACTGTCATCTGAGTTCAGGCCGAATTTGGTGAATTTCCTAAGTCGGGAAGTGGTCCAAACGGGGATGGGACTGAACCTGACAGCTCTTACCGACTTTGAGGCTTCGGGGCCGGGTAGCTCAGCCGGATTTGACCCGGCGGTTCTGCCGAATTCCACGCCTTCGAGGGGGGCCTGCCCTCTGAGTTCAGGCCGAATTTGGTGAATTTCCTATGTTGGGAAGTGGTCCAAACGGGGATGGGAGTGGACCTGACAGCTCATACCGACTTTGGGGCTTCCAAGCCGGGTAGCTCAGCCGGATTTGATCCGGCGGTTCCGCCGACTGTCACGCCTTCGAGGGGGGACTCTCCTCTAAGTTCGGGCCGAATTTGGTGAATTTCCTAAGTCGGGAAGTGGTCCAAACGGGGATGGGAGTGAACCTGACAGCTCATACCGACTTTGGGGCTTCCAAGACGGGTAGCTCAGCCGGATTTGATCCGGCGGTTCCGCCGACTGTCACGCCTTCGAGGGGGGACTGTTGTCTAAGTTCAGGCCGAATTTGGTGAATTTCCTAAGTCGGGACGTGGTCCAAACGGGGTTGGGAGTGAACCTAACTGCTCATACCGACTTTGAGGCTTCGGGGCCGGGTAGCACAGTCGTATTTGTCCCGGCGGTTCTGCCGAATGCCTGGCCTTCGAGGGGGGCCTGCCCTCTGAGTTCAGGCCGAATTTGGTGAATTTCCTATGTCGGGAAGTGGTCCAAATGGTGATGGGGTTGAATCTGACAGCTCATACCGACCTTGAGGCTTCCAAGCCGGCTGGCCCGGCCGGATTTGACCCGGCGGTTAGAAAATTTTTCAGTCAGTACAAATCAGTAACCACTGACACTTAGAATATTTTTGAAGCAGTACAAATCAGTAACCACTGACACTTAGAATATTTTTCAGTCAGTACAAATCAGTAACCAGCGACACTTAAAATATTTTTTAGTCAGTACAAATCAGTAACCAGCGACACTTAGAATATTTTTGAGTCAGTAGAAGTCAGTAACCAAGTGCATTTTTGAATTGGTTACTGATTTCTCCGTTGAAGTTGGGGCTGCGGTTGGCTTCAGTTAGTGGTGGGGGCTTAATTTTCGCCGAGCGGAGCGTGTCCCGGTAGTGTCTCCGAGGAAGTGGTACCTTTTGAAGGGGGTGTTTCTGAATTTGGGCCCTTTTTGAGTGGCATTGCCGGATGGGTTTTGTCTTGAAGGCTTCCAAATCGGGTAGCTCAGCCGGATTTGACCCGGCGGTTCTACCGACTGTCACGCCTTCGAGGGGGGACTGTTGTATAAGTTCAGGCCGAATTTGGCGAATTTCCTAAGTCGGGAAATGGCCCAAACTGGGATGGGACTGAACCTGACTGCTCATACCGACTTTGAGGCTTCGGGGCCGGGTAGCTCAGCCGGATTTGATCCGGCGGTTCTGCCGACTTCTACGCCTTCGAGGGGGGCCTGTCCTCTGAGTTCAGGCCGAATTTGGTGAATTTCCTAAGTCGGGAAGTGGTCCAAACGGGGATGGGAGTGAACCTGACAGCTCATACCGACTTTGGGGCTTCCAAGCCGGGTAGCTCAGCCGGATTTGATCCGGCGGTTCTACCGACTGTCACGCCTTCGAGGGGGGACTGTTGTATAAGTTCAGGCCGAATTTGGCGAATTTCCTAAGTCGGGAAGTGGTCCAAACGGGGATGGGAGTGAACCTGACAGCTCATACCGACTTTGAGGCTTCGGTGCCGGGTAGCTCAGCCGGATTTGATCCGGCGGTTCTGCCGACTTCACGCCTTCGAGGGGGGACTGTTGTATAAGTTCAGGCCGAATTTGGCGAATTTCCTAAGTCGGGAAGTGGTCCAAACGGGGATGGGAGTGAACCTGACAGCTCATACCGACTTTGAGGCTTCGGGTGCGGGTAGCTCAGCCGGATTTGACCCGGCGATTCTGCCGACTTCACGCCTTCGAGCGGGGACTGTCCTCTGAGTTCAGGCCGAATTTGGTGAATTTCCTAAGTCGGGAAGTGGTCCAAACGGGGATGGGAGTGCACCTGACAGCTCATACCGACTTTGAGGCTTCCAAGCCGGGTAACCCAGCCGGATCTGACCCGGCGATTCCGCCGACTGTCACGCCTTCGAGGGGGGACTGTCCTCTGAGTTCCGGCCGAATTTGGTGAATTTCCTAAGTCGGGAAGTGGTCCAAACGGGGATGGGAGTGAACCTGACAGCTCATACCGACTTTGAGGCTTCGGGGCCGGGTAGCTCAGCCGGATTTGACCCGGCGGTTCTGCCGACTTCCACGCCTTCGAGGGGGGGCTGTCCTCTGAGTTCAGGCCGAATTTGGTGAATTTCCTAAGTCGGGAAGTGGCCCAAACTGGGATGGGACTGAACCTGACTGCTCATACCGACTTTGAGGCTTCGGGGCCGGGTAGCACAGTCGGATTTGACCCGGCGGTTCTGCCGACTGCCTGGCCTTCGAGGGGGGGCTGTCCTCTGAGTTCAGGCCGAATTTGGTGAATTTCCTATGTTGGGAAGTGGTCCAAACTGGGATGGGACTGAACCTGACAGCTCATACCGACTTTGAGGCTTCGGGTGCGGGTAGCTCAGCCGGATTTGATCCGGCGGTTCTGCCGACTGCACGCCTTCGAGGGGGGCCTGTCCTCTGAGTTCAGGCCGAATTTGGTGAATTTCCTAAGTCGGGAAGTGGTCCAAACGGGGATGGGAGTGAACCTGACAGCTCATACCGACTTTGGGGCTTCCAAGCCGGGTAGCTCAGCCGGATTTGATCCGGCGGTTCTACCGACTGTCACGCCTTCGAGGGGGGACTGTCCTCTGAGTACAGGCCGAATTTGGTGAATTTCCTAAGTCGGGGAGTGGTCCAAACGGGGATGGGAGTGAACCTGACAGCTCATACCGACTTTGAGGCTTCGGGGCCGGGTAGCTCAGCCGGATTTGACCCGGCGATTCTGCCGACTATCACGCCTTCGAGGGGGGCTGTCCTCTGAGCTCAGGCCGAATTGGGTGAATTTCCTAAGTCGGGAAGTGGTCAAACGGGGATGGGAGTGAACCTGACAGCTCATACCGACTTTGAGGCTTCGTGGCCGGGTAGCTCAGCCGGATTTGATCCGGCGGTTCTGCCGACTGCACGCCTTCGAGGGGGGCCTGCCCGCTGAGTTCAGGCCGAATGTGGTGAATTTCCTAAGTCGGGTAGTGGTCCAAACGGGGATGGGAGTGGACCTGACAGCTCTTACCGACTTTGGGGCTTCTAAGCCGGGTAGCTCAGCCGGATTTGATCCGGCGGTTCTGCCGACTGTCACGCCTTCGAGGGGGGACTGTCCTCTGAGTTCAGGCCGAATTTGGTGAATTTCCTAAGTCGGGAAGTGGTCCAAACGGGGATGGGAGTGAACCTGACAGCTCATACCGACTTTGGGGCTTCCAAGCCGGGTAGCTCAGCCGGATTTGATCCGGCGG
This sequence comes from Hemiscyllium ocellatum, assembly GCF_020745735.1. Classification (NCBI taxonomy): domain Eukaryota; kingdom Metazoa; phylum Chordata; class Chondrichthyes; order Orectolobiformes; family Hemiscylliidae; genus Hemiscyllium; species Hemiscyllium ocellatum. Next base: position 10,692 of record NW_026868670.1, on the reverse strand, counting down.
TTCTACCGACTGTCACGCCTTCGAGGGGGGACTGTTGTATAAGTTCAGGCCGAATTTGGCGAATTTCCTAAGTCGGGAAGTGGTCCAAACGGGGATGGGAGTGAACCTGACTGCTCATACCGACTTTGAGGCTTCGGGTGCGGGTAGCTCAGCGGGATTTGACCCGGCGATTCTGCCGACTGCCACGCCTTCGAGCGGGGACTGTCCTCTGAGTTCAGGCCGAATTTGGTGAATTTCCTAAGTCGGGAAGTGGTCCAAACGGGGATGGGAGTGCACCTGACAGCTCATACCGACTTTGAGGCTTCCAAGCCGGGTAGCTCAGCCGGATTTGATCCGGCGGTTCCGCCGACTGTCACGCCTTCGAGGGGGGACTGTCCTCTGAGTTCCGGCCGAATTTGGTGAATTTCCTAAGTCGGGAAGTGGTCCAAACGGGGATGGGAGTGAACCTGACAGCTCATACCGACTTTGAGGCTTCAAGCCGGGTAGCTCAGCCGGATTTGATCCGGCGGTTCCGCCGACTTCCACGCCTTCGAGGGGGGATGTCCTCTGAGTTCAGGCCGAATTTGGTGAATTTCCTAAGTCGGGAAGTGGCCCAAACTGGGATGGGAGTGAACCTGACTGCTCATACCGACTTTGAGGCTTCAGGCCGGGTAGCTCAGCCGGATTTGACCCGGCGGTTCTGCCGAATGTCACGCCTTCGAGGGGGGACTGTCCTCTGAGTTCAGGCCGAATTTGGTGAATTTCCTAAGTCGGGAAGTGGTCCAAACGGGGATGGGAGTGAACCTGACAGCTCATACCGACTTTGGGGCTTCCAAGGCGGGTAGCTCAGCCGGATTTGATCCGGCGGTTCTGCCGACTGTCACTCCTTCGAGGGGGGACTGTCCTCTGAGTTCAGGCCTAATTTGGTGAATTTCATAAGTCGGGACGTGGTCCAATCGGGGTTGGGAGTGAACCTAACAGCTCATACCGACTTTGGGGATTCCAAGCCGGGTAGCACAGCCGGATTTGATCCGGCGGTTCTGCCGACTGTCACGCCTTCGTGGGGGGCCTGTCCTCTGAGTTAAGGCCGAATTTGGTGAATTTCCTATGTCGGGAGGTGGTCCAAACGGGGATGGGAGTGAACATGACAGCTCATACCGACTTTGGGGCTTCCAAGCCGGGTAGTTCAGCCGGATTTGATCCGGCGGTTCTACCGACTGTCACTCCTTCGAGGGGGGACTGTTGTATAATTTCAGGCCGAATTTGGCGAATTTCCTAAGTCGGGTAGTGGTCCAAACGGGGATGGGAGTGAACCTGACAGCTCACACCGACTTTGAGGCTTCGTAGCCGGGTAGCTCAGCCGGATTTGACCCGGCGGTTCTGCCGACTTCACGCCTTCGAGGGGGGACTGCCTCTGAGTTCAGGCCGAATTTGGTGAATTTCCTAAGTCGGGAAGTGGTCCAAACGGGGATGGGAGTGAACCTGACAGCTCATACCGACTTTGAGGCTTCCAAGCCGGGTAGCTCAGCCGGATTTGACCCGGCGATTCCGCCGACTGTCACGCCTTCGAGGGGGGACTGTCCTCTGAGTTCCGGCCGAATTTGGTGAATTTCCTAAGTCGGGAAGTGGTCCAAACGGGGATGGGAGTGAACCTGACAGCTCATACCGACTTTGAGGCTTCGGGGCCGGGTAGCTCAGCCGGATTTGACCCGGCGATTCTGCCGACTTCCACGCCTTCGAGGGGGGGCTGTCCTCTGAGTTCAGGCCGAATTTGGTGAATTTCCTAAGTCGGGAAATGGCCCAAACTGGGATGGGACTGAACCTGACTGCTCATACCGACTTTGAGGCTTCGGGGCCGGGTAGCACAGTCGGATTTGACCCGGCGGTTCTGCCGAATGCCTGGCCTTCGAGGGGGGCCTGCCCTCTGAGTTCAGGCCGAATTTGGTGAATTTCCTATGTTGGGAAGTGGTCCAAACGGGGATGGGAGTGGACCTGACAGCTCATACCGACTTTGGGGCTTCCAAGCCGGGTAGCTCAGCCGGATTTGATCCGGCGGTTCCGCCGACTGTCACGCCTTCGAGGGGGGACTCTCCTCTAAGTTCGGGCCGAATTTGGTGAATTTCCTAAGTCGGGAAGTGGTCCAAACGGGGATGGGAGTGAACCTGACAGCTCATACCGACTTTGGGGCTTCCAAGACGGGTAGCTCAGCCGGATTTGATCCGGCGGTTCCGCCGACTGTCACGCCTTCGAGGGGGGACTGTTGTCTAAGTTCAGGCCGAATTTGGTGAATTTCCTAAGTCGGGACGTGGTCCAAACGGGGTTGGGAGTGAACCTAACTGCTCATACCGACTTTGAGGCTTCGGGGCCGGGTAGCACAGTCGTATTTGTCCCGGCGGTTCTGCCGAATGCCTGGCCTTCGAGGGGGGCCTGCCCTCTGAGTTCAGGCCGAATTTGGTGAATTTCCTATGTCGGGAAGTGGTCCAAATGGTGATGGGGTTGAATCTGACAGCTCATACCGACCTTGAGGCTTCCAAGCCGGCTGGCCCGGCCGGATTTGACCCGGCGGTTAGAAAATTTTTCAGTCAGTACAAATCAGTAACCACTGACACTTAGAATATTTTTGAGTCAGTACAAATCAGTAACCAGCGACACTTAAAATATTTTTTAGTCAGTACAAATCAGTAACCAGCGACACTTAGAATATTTTTGAGTCAGTAGAAGTCAGTAACCAAGTGCATTTTTGAATTGGTTACTGATTTCTCCGTTGAAGTTGGGGCTGCGGTTGGCTTCAGTTAGTGGTGGGGGCTTAATTTTCGCCGAGCGGAGCGTGTCCCGGTAGTGTCTCCGAGGAAGTGGTACCTTTTGAAGGGGGTGTTTCTGAATTTGGGCCCTTTTTGAGTGGCATTGCCGGATGGGTTTTGTCTTGAAGGCTTCCAAATCGGGTAGCTCAGCCGGATTTGACCCGGCGGTTCTACCGACTGTCACGCCTTCGAGGGGGGACTGTTGTATAAGTTCAGGCCGAATTTGGCGAATTTCCTAAGTCGGGAAATGGCCCAAACTGGGATGGGACTGAACCTGACTGCTCATACCGACTTTGAGGCTTCGGGGCCGGGTAGCTCAGCCGGATTTGATCCGGCGGTTCTGCCGACTTCTACGCCTTCGAGGGGGGCCTGTCCTCTGAGTTCAGGCCGAATTTGGTGAATTTCCTAAGTCGGGAAGTGGTCCAAACGGGGATGGGAGTGAACCTGACAGCTCATACCGACTTTGGGGCTTCCAAGCCGGGTAGCTCAGCCGGATTTGATCCGGCGGTTCTACCGACTGTCACGCCTTCGAGGGGGGACTGTTGTATAAGTTCAGGCCGAATTTGGCGAATTTCCTAAGTCGGGAAGTGGTCCAAACGGGGATGGGAGTGAACCTGACAGCTCATACCGACTTTGAGGCTTCGGAGCCGGGTAGCTCAGCCGGATTTGATCCGGCGGTTCTGCCGACTTCACGCCTTCGAGGGGGGACTGTCCTCTGAGTTCAGGCCGAATTTGGTGAATTTCCTAAGTCGGGAAGTGGTCCAAACGGGGATGGGAGTGAACCTGACAGCTCATACCGACTTTGAGGCTTCAAGCCGGGTAGCTCAGCCGGATTTGATCCGGCGGTTCTACCGACTGTCACGCCTTCGAGGGGGGACTGTTGTATAAGTTCAGGCCGAATTTGGCGAATTTCCTAAGTCGGGAAGTGGTCCAAACGGGGATGGGAGTGAACCTGACAGCTCATACCGACTTTGAGGCTTCGGGGCCGGGTAGCTCAGCCGGATTTGACCCGGCGATTCTGCCGACTTCCACGCCTTCGAGGGGGGACTGTCCTCTGAGTTCAGGCCGAATTTGGTGAATTTCCTAAGTCGGGAAGTGGTCCAAACGGGGATGGGAGTGAACCTGACAGCTCATACCGACTTTGAGGCTTCGGGGCCGGGTAGCTCAGCCGGATTTGATCCGGCGGTTCCGCCGACTGCCACGCCTTCGAGGGGGGACTGTCCTCTGAGTTCAGGCCGAATTTGGTGAATTTCCTAAGTCGGGAAGTGGTCCAAACGGGGATGGGAGTGAACCTGACAGCTCATACCGACTTTGGGGCTTCCAAGCCGGGTAGCTCAGCCGGATTTGATCCGGCGGTTCTGCCGACTGTCACGCCTTCGAGGGGGGACTGTCCTCTGAGTTCAGGCCGAATTTGGTGAATTTCCTAAGTCGGGAAGTGGTCCAAACGGGGATGGGAGTGAACCTGACAGCTCATACCGACTTTGAGGCTTCAAAGCCGGGTAGCTCAGCCGGATTTGATCCGGCGGTTCTGCCGACTGTCACGCCTTCGAGGCGGGGACTGTCCTCTGAGTTCAGGCCGAATTTGGTGAATTTCCTAAGTCGGGAAGTGGTCCAAACGGGCATGGGAGTGAACCTGACAGCTCATACCGACTTTGAGGCTTCGGGGTCGGGTAGCTCAGCCGGATTTGACCCGGCGGTTCTGCCGACTGTCACGCCTTCGAGGGGGGGCCTGTCCTCTGAGTTCAGGCCGAATTTGGTGAATTTCCTATGTTGGGAAGTGGTCCAAACGGGGATGGGAGTGGACCTGACAGCTCATACCGACTTTTGGGCTTCCAAGCCGGGTAGCTCAGCCGGATTTGATCCGGCGGTTCCGCCGACTGTCACGCCTTCGAGGGGGGACTCTCCTCTAAGTTCGGGCCGAATTTGGTGAATTTCGTAAGTCGGGAAGTGGTCCACACGGGGATGGGAGTGAACCTGACAGCTCATACCGACTTTGAGGCTTCGGGGCCGGGTAGCTCAGCCGGATTTGATCCGGCGGTTCTGCCGACTTCACGCCTTCGAGGGGGACTGTCCTCTGAGTTCAGGCCGAATTTGGTGAATTTCCTAAGTCGGGAAGTGGTCCAAACGGGGATGGGAGTGAACCTGACAGCTCATACCGACTTTGAGGCTTCGGGTCGGGTAGCACAGTCGGATTTGATCCGGCGGTTCTGCCGACTGTCACGCCTTCGAGGGCGGACTGTCCTCTGAGTTCAGGCCGAATTTGGTGAATTTCCTAAGTCGGGAAGTGGTCCAAACGGGGATGGGAGTGAACCTGACAGCTCATACCGACTTTGGGGCTTCCAAGCCGGGTAGCTCAGCCGGATTTGATCCGGCGGTTCCGCCGACTGTCACGCCTTCGAGGGGGGACTGTCCTCTGAGTTCAGGCCGAATTTGGTGAATTTCCTAAGTCGGGAAGTGGTCCAAACGGGGATGGGAGTGAACCTGACAGCTCATACCGACTTTGAGGCTTCGAAGCCGGGTAGCTCAGCCGGATTTGACCCGGCGGTTCTGCCGATTGCCTGGCCTTCGAGGGGGGACTGTCCTCTGAGTTCAGGCCGAATTTGGTGAATTTCCTAAGTCGGGAAGTGGTCCAAACGGGGATGGGAGTGAACCTGACAGCTCATACCGACTTTGAGGCTTCAAGCCGGGTAGCTCAGCCGGGATTTGATCCGGCGGTTCTGCCGACTTCTACGCCTTCGAGGGGGGTCTGTCCTCTGAGTTCAGGCCGAATTTGGTGAATTTCCTATGTCGGGAAGTGGTCCAAACGGGGATGGGAGTGAACCTGACAGCTCATACCGACTTTGGGGCTTCCTAGCCGGGTAGCTCAGCCGGATTGATCCGGCGGTTCTACCGACTGTCACGCCTTCGAGGGGGGACTGTTGTATAAGTTCAGGCCGAATTTGGCGAATTTCCTAAGTTGGGAAGTGGTCCAAACGGGGAGGGAGTGAACCTGACAGCTCATACCGACTTTGAGGCTTCAAGCCGGGTAGCTCAGCCGGATTTGATCGGCGGTTCTGCCGACTGTCACGCCTTCGAGCGGGGACTGTCCTCTGAGTTCAGGCCGAATTTGGTGAATTTCCTAAGTCGGGAAGTGGTCCAAACGGGGATGGGAGTGCACCTGACAGCTCATACCGACTTTGAGGCTTCCAAGCCGGGTAACCCAGCCGGATCTGACCCGGCGATTCAGCCGACTGTCACGCCTTCGAGGGGGGACTGTCCTCTGAGTTCCGGCCGAATTTGGTGAATTTCCTAAGTCGGGAAGTGGTCCAAACGGGGATGGGAGTGAACCTGACAGCTCTTACCGACTTTGAGGCTTCGGGGCCGGGTAGCTCAGCCGGATTTGACCCGGCGATTCTGCCGACTTCCACGCCTTCGAGGGGGGGCTGTCCTCTGAGTTCAGGCCGAATTTGGTGAATTTCCTAAGTCGGGAAATGGCCCAAACTGGGATGGGACTGAACCTGACTGCTCATACCGACTTTGAGGCTTCGGGGCCGGGTAGCACAGTCGGATTTGACCCGGCGGTTCTGCCGAATGCCTGGCCTTCGAGGGGGGCCTGCCCTCTGAGTTCAGGCCGAATTTGGTGAATTTCCTATGTTGGGAAGTGGTCCAAACGGGGATGGGAGTGGACCTGACAGCTCATACCGACTTTGGGGCTTCCAAGCCGGGTAGCTCAGCCGGATTTGATCCGGCGGTTCCGCCGACTGTCACGCCTTCGAGGGGGGACTCTCCTCTAAGTTCGGGCCGAATTTGGTGAATTTCCTAAGTCGGGAAGTGGTCCAAACGGGGATGGGAGTGAACCTGACAGCTCATACCGACTTTGGGGCTTCCAAGACGGGTAGCTCAGCCGGATTTGATCCGGCGGTTCCGCCGACTGTCACGCCTTCGAGGGGGGACTGTTGTCTAAGTTCAGGCCGAATTTGGTGAATTTCCTAAGTCGGGACGTGGTCCAAACGGGGTTGGGAGTGAACCTAACTGCTCATACCGACTTTGAGGCTTCGGGGCCGGGTAGCACAGTCGTATTTGTCCCGGCGGTTCTGCCGAATGCCTGGCCTTCGAGGGGGGCCTGCCCTCTGAGTTCAGGCCGAATTTGGTGAATTTCCTATGTCGGGAAGTGGTCCAAATGGTGATGGGGTTGAATCTGACAGCTCATACCGACCTTGAGGCTTCCAAGCCGGCTGGCCCGGCCGGATTTGACCCGGCGGTTAGAAAATTTTTCAGTCAGTACAAATCAGTAACCACTGACACTTAGAATATTTTTGAAGCAGTACAAATCAGTAACCACTGACACTTAGAATATTTTTCAGTCAGTACAAATCAGTAACCAGCGACACTTAAAATATTTTTTAGTCAGTACAAATCAGTAACCAGCGACACTTAGAATATTTTTGAGTCAGTAGAAGTCAGTAACCAAGTGCATTTTTGAATTGGTTACTGATTTCTCCGTTGAAGTTGGGGCTGCGGTTGGCTTCAGTTAGTGGTGGGGGCTTAATTTTCGCCGAGCGGAGCGTGTCCCGGTAGTGTCTCCGAGGAAGTGGTACCTTTTGAAGGGGGTGTTTCTGAATTTGGGCCCTTTTTGAGTGGCATTGCCGGATGGGTTTTGTCTTGAAGGCTTCCAAATCGGGTAGCTCAGCCGGATTTGACCCGGCGGTTCTACCGACTGTCACGCCTTCGAGGGGGGACTGTTGTATAAGTTCAGGCCGAATTTGGCGAATTTCCTAAGTCGGGAAATGGCCCAAACTGGGATGGGACTGAACCTGACTGCTCATACCGACTTTGAGGCTTCGGGGCCGGGTAGCTCAGCCGGATTTGATCCGGCGGTTCTGCCGACTTCTACGCCTTCGAGGGGGGCCTGTCCTCTGAGTTCAGGCCGAATTTGGTGAATTTCCTAAGTCGGGAAGTGGTCCAAACGGGGATGGGAGTGAACCTGACAGCTCATACCGACTTTGGGGCTTCCAAGCCGGGTAGCTCAGCCGGATTTGATCCGGCGGTTCTACCGACTGTCACGCCTTCGAGGGGGGACTGTTGTATAAGTTCAGGCCGAATTTGGCGAATTTCCTAAGTCGGGAAGTGGTCCAAACGGGGATGGGAGTGAACCTGACAGCTCATACCGACTTTGGGGCTTCCAAGCCGGGTAGCTCAGCCGGATTTGATCCGGCGGTTCTACCGACTGTCACGCCTTCGAGGGGGGACTGTTGTATAAGTTCAGGCCGAATTTGGCGAATTTCCTAAGTCGGGAAGTGGTCCAAACGGGGATGGGAGTGAACCTGACAGCTCATACCGACTTTGAGGCTTCGGGTGCGGGTAGCTCAGCCGGATTTGACCCGGCGATTCTGCCGACTTCCACGCCTTCGAGGGGGGACTGTCCTCTGAGTTCAGGCCGAATTTGGTGAATTTCCTAAGTCGGGAAGTGGTCCAAACGGGGATGGGAGTGCACCTGACAGCTCATACCGACTTTGAGGCTTCCAAGACGGGTAGCCAGCCGGATATGAACCGGCGATTCCGCCGACTGTCACGCCTTCGAGGGGGGACTGTCCTCTGAGTTCCGGCCGAATTTGGTGAATTTCCTAAGTCGGGAAGTGGTCCAAACGGGGATGGGAGTGAACCTGACAGCTCTTACCGACGTTGAGGCTTCGGGGCCGGGTAGCTCAGCCGGATTTGATCCGGCGGTTCCGCCGACTTCCACGCCTTCGAGGGGGGCTGTCCTCTGAGTTCAGGCCGAATTTGGCGAATTTCCTAAGTCGGGAAGTGGCCCAAACTGGGATGGGACTGAACCTGACTGCTCATACCGACTTTGAGGCTTCGGGGCCGGGTCGCACAGTCGGATTTGACCCGGCGGTTCTGCCGAATGCCTGGCCTTCGAGCGGGGCCTGCCCTCTGAGTTCAGGCCGAATTTGGTTAATTTCCTAAGTCGGGAAGTGGTCCAAACGGGGATGGGAGTGAACCTGACAGCTCATACCGACTTTGGGGCTTCCAAGCCTGGTAGCTCAGCCGGATTTGATCCGGCGGTTCCGCAGACTGTCACGCCTTCGAGGGGGGACTGTCCTCTGAGTTCAGGCCGAATTTGGTGAATTTCCTAAGTCGGGAAGTGGTCCAAACGGGGATGGGAGTGAACCTGACAGCTCTTACCGACTTTGAGGCTTCGGGGCCGGGTAGCTCAGCCGGATTTGATCCGGCGGTTCTACCGACTGTCACGCCTTCGAGGGGGGACTGTTGCATAAGTTCAGGCCGAATTTGGCGAATTTCCTAAGTCGGGAAGTGGTCCAAACTGGGATGGGAGTGAACCTGACAGCTCATACCGACTTTGAGGCTTCAGGCCGGGTAGCTCAGCCGGATTTGATCCGGCGGTTCTACCGACTGTCACGCCTTCGAGGGGGGACTGTCCTCTGAGTTCAGGCCGAATTTGGCGAATTTCCTAAGTCGGGAAGTGGTCCAAACTGGGATGGGAGTGAACCTGACAGCTCATACCGACTTTGAGGCTCGGGTGCGGGTAGCTCAGCCGGATTTGAACCGGCGGTTCCGCCGACTGTCACGCCTTCGAGGGGGGACTGTCCTCTGAGTTCAGGCCGAATTTGGTGAATTTCCTAAGTCGGGAAGTGGTCCAAACGGGGATGGGAGTGAACCTGACAGCTCATACCGACTTTGAGGCTTCGAGGCGGGTAGCTCAGCCGGATTTGACCCGGCGATTCTGCCGACTTCCACGCCTTCGAGGGGGGACTGTCCTCTGAGTTCAGGCCGAATTTGGTGAATTTCCTAAGTCGGGAAGTGGTCCAAACGGGGATGGGAGTGAACCTGACAGCTCATACCGACTTTGAGGCTTCGAGCCGGGTAGCTCAGCCGGATTTGACCCGGCGGTTCTGCCGACTGTCCACGCCTTCGAGGGGGGACTGTCCTCTGAGTTCAGGCCGAATTTGGTGAATTTCCTAAGTCGGGAAGTGGTCCAAACGGGGATGGGAGTGAACCTGACAGCTCATACCGACTTTGAGGCTTCGAGCCGGGTAGCTCAGCCGGATTTGACCCGGCGATTCTGCCGACTTCCACGCCTTCGAGGGGGGACTGTCCTCTGAGTTCAGGCCGAATTTGGTGAATTTCCTAAGTCGGGAAGTGGTCCAAACGGGGATGGGAGTGAACCTGACAGCTCATACCGACTTTGAGGCTTCCAAGCCGGGTAGCTCAGCCGGATTTGACCCGGCGGTTCTGCCGACTGTCACGCCTTCGAGGGGGGACTGTCCTCTGAGTTCAGGCCGAATTTGGTGAATTTCCTAAGTCGGGAAGTGGTCCAAACGGGGATGGGAGTGAACCTGACTGCTCATACCGACTTTGAGGCTTCGGGGCCGGGTAGCTCAGCCGGATTTGATCCGGCGGTTCTGCCGACTGGCACGCCTTCGAGGGGGGCCTGCCCTCTGAGTTCAGGCCGAATTTGGTGAATTTCCTAAGTCGGGAAGTGGTCCAAACGGGGATGGGAGTGAACCTGACAGCTCATACCGACTTTGGGGCTTCCAAGCCGGGTAGCTCAGCCGGATTTGATCCGGCGGTTCCGCCGACTGTCACGCCTTCGGGGGGGGACTGTCCTCTGAGTTCAGGCCGAATTTGGTGAATTTCCTAAGTCGGGAAGTGGTCCAAACGGGGATGGGAGTGAACCTGACAGCTCATACCGACTTTGAGGCTTCGGGGCCGGGTAGCTCAGCCGGATTTGATCCGGCGGTTCTGCCGACTTCACGCCTTCGAGGGGGGACTGTCCTCTGAGTTCAGGCCGAATTTGGTGAATTTCCTAAGTCGGGAAGTGGTCCAAACGGGGATGGGAGTGAACCTGACAGCTCATACCGACTTTGAGGCTTCAAGCCGGGTAGCTCAGCCGGATTTGACCCGGCGGTTC
>NW_026868669.1:0-27011 GCF_020745735.1 Hemiscyllium ocellatum | reverse complement strand
TTTATCTTAGCTACTCTTGGCTACTCTTTCTCATTTCTGATGAAGGGCTTATGCTCGAAACATCGAATTCCCTATTCCTGAGATGCTGCCTAACCTGCTGTGCTTTAACCAGCAACACATTTTCAGCTGTGATTTCCAGCATCTGCAGACCTCATTTTTTACTCGAAAAGCACAGCAGTCAGGCATCATCCGAGGAGCAGGAAAATCGGCGTTTGGGCAAAAGCCCTTTGTTTTTCCTACCCGAAACCGATTTTCCTGCTTCTCGGATGCCTCTAACCTGCAGTGCTTTTCCAGCACCACTCTAATCTTGACTCCAATTTCCAGCATCTGCAGTACCCACTTCTGCTATTTGGCCCTTCAAGCCTGCTTTGCCATTCAACAGGATTATGGCTGATCGGATTGTGTCCTTAACTCCACTTTCCTGTCAACCCTTTTAACTCCCTTGATAATCAAGAATCTAACCTACCTCTTTTTGAAAAAAGTATTCAATGACTCTGCCTCCACTGCTAGCTAAGGAAGGGCACTCCAAAAGGTGGTTCGGTGGTTACTATTACTACCTCACAGCACCAAGGACCAAGGTTCAATCCTAGCCTTGGTGACTGCCTGAGTGGAGGTTGCACATTCTCCCCTGTGTCTGCATGGGAGTGCTCTGGGTTACTCCCACAGTCCAAAGATGTACAGGTTAGATAGATTGGCCATGCTAAATTGCCTGTAGTGTCCAGGGATGGCTGGATTAGGCACAAAAAATGCAGAGTCACAGGGATAGGGTGGAATCCTCTTTGGAGGGCCAGTGTGGATCCGATGGGATGAATAGTCAGCTCCTATGCTACAACTCCCAAGCCTCAGAAGAAAACAAATTTCATCTCTTCTTGTGTAGTTAAAAATACATTTGCCATCCCTGAAGGAGGAGGTCACAAGGATGGCTGGAATTTCAATCACTTCCATTCTCCTTCCACTGAATAAAACCACTTGTGATCAATTGGTAATACCTTTGATATTTTACTTATTGTTACTGCACCAAAGACCCAGTTTCCCCTGGCACCGAGGCCAAATGCAACACCCCAATTTTCTAAAATTAGATCAGAATTGTCAGATTCTGTGACTTCAGGTTATAGTCCAATATGTTTATTTGAAATCACAAGCTTTCTGAGCACTGCTCTTTTATCAGGTGAAGGCACAGAATTTATAGGCAGAGAGATCACTGCAAGATGATTCTAGGTAATTACCTAGAATTATCTTGTAATAATCTCTCTACCTATAAGTTCTATGCCTGTGCACTTCCCTCCACTTCACTTGACGAAGGAGCAGTGCTCAGAAAGCTTGTGATTTCAAATAAGCATGTTGGATTATAACCTGGTGTCATGTGACTTCTGATTTGGTCCACCCCAGCGCAACACCAGCACCTTGACATCATCAGAAGAATTGAACCTGGAAAAATATAGTGCTACACCAGGCAACACAATTATTCAAGTTAACTTCTGAGCTAATTTAACAGAATATCCTCCCTCTCTCTATTATTCTCAACACTCCTTGCAAACTGTACTAGTGGTCAGCACTGCCGCCTCACAGTTCAATTCCTGCCTCAGGCAACTGTCTGTGTGGAGTTTGCACATTCTCCCAGTGTCTGTATGGGTTTCCTCCGGGTGCTCCGGTTTTTTTTTAAAGATTAGATTACTTACAGTGTGGAAACAGGCTTCGGCCCAACAAGTCCACACCGCACCGCCACCCACCCGCCACCCACCATACCCCTACATTTACCCCTTACCTAACACTAGGGCAATTTAGCATGACCAATTCACCTGACCCGCACATCTTTGGACTGTGTGGAGGAAACCCACGCAGACACGGGGAGAACGTGCAAACCCCACACAGTCAGTCGCCTGAGTCAGGAACTGAACCCGGGTCTCTGGCGCTGTGAGGCAGCAGTGCTAACCACTGTGCCACCGTGCCGCCCTAAATTCCCACAGTCCAAAAATGTGCAGATTAGGTGAATTGGCTATGCTAAATTACCCATAGTGTTCAGGGATATGTGGATTAGGTGCATTAGTCAGGGCTAAGTGCACAGTAATAGGGTCGAGGAATGAGTCTGGGTGGGTTACTCTTCGGAGGGCCAGTGTGGACTTGTTTGGCCCAAAGGGCCTGTTTCCATTCTGTAGTAATCTAATCTAAGTAAAATTGAGAAGTGCACAAGATTTAAAATGGAAAAGTGATACTAACAACATGTGTTACTGACATCAGCGACAATACTTCCTACACAAAACAAGGGAAACAATGGCATTAGGTAAAGGTGGATAAATCCCCAGCACCTGATCAGGTGTACCCGAGAACTCTGTGGGAAGCTAGAGAAGTGATTGCTGGGCCTCTTGCTGGATATTTGTATCATTGATAGTCACAGGTGAGGTGCCAGAAGACTGAAGGTTGACAAACGTGGAGCCAGCATTTAAGAAGCCACCGGTAAAGACAAGCCAGGGAACTATACACTGGTGAGCCTGACATCGGTGCTGGGCAAGTTGTTGGAAGGAATCCTGAGGGACAGGATGTACATGTATTTGGAAAGGCAAGGACTGATTAGGGGTAGTCAACATGGTTTTGTGCGTGGGAAATCATGTCTCACAAACTGGAGTGAGTTTTTTGAAGAAGTAACAAAGAGGATTGATGAGGGCAAAACGGTAGATGTGATCTATAAGGCGTTCGACAAGGTTCCCCATGGGAGACTGATTAGCAAGGTTTGATCTTATGGAATACAGGGAGAACAAGCCATTAGGAATACAGAACTGGCTCAAAGGTAGAAGACAGAGGGTGGTGGTGGAGGGTTGTTTTTCAGACTGGAGGCCTGTGACCAGTGGAGTGACAAGGATTGGTGCTGGGTCCCCTACTTTTTGTCATTTACATAAATGATTTGGATGCGAGTATATGAGGTACAGTTAGTAAGTTTGCAGAAGACACCACAATTGGAGCTGTAGTGGACAGCGAAGGTTACCTCAGATTACAACAGGATCTTGATCAGATGACCCAATAGGCTGAGAAGTGGCAGATGGAGTTTAATTCAGATAAATGCGAGGTGCTGCAATTTGGGAAAGCAAATCTTAGCAGGACTTCTACACGTAATGGTAAGGTCCTAGGGTGTGTGCTGAACAAAGAGACCTTGGATTGCAGGTTCATAGCTCTTGAAAGTGGAGTCGCAGGTAGATAGGATAGTGAAGGCGGCGTTTGGTATGCTTTCCTTTCTTGGTCAGAGTATGGAGTACAGGAGTTGGGAGGTCATGTTGTGGCTGTACAGGACAATGGTTAAGCCACTATTGGAATATTGCGTGCAATCCTGGTCTCCTTCCTATCGGAAAGATGTTGTGAAACGTGAAAGGGTTCAGAAACGATTACAAGGATGTTGCCAGGGTTGGAGGATTTGAGCTACAGGGAGAGGCTGAACAGGCTGGGGCTGTTTTCCCTGGAACGTCAGAGGCTGAGGGGTGACCTTATAGAAGTTTATAAAATTATGAGGGGCATGGATAGGATAAACAGACAAAGTCTTTTCCCTGGGCTCAGGGAATCCAGAACTAGAGAGCGTAGGTTTAGGGTGAGAGGGGAAAGATATAAAAGAGACCTAAGGGAGAACCTCCTCACACAGAGGGTGGTACATGTATGGAATGAGCTGCCAGAGGAAGTGGTGGAGGCTGGTACAATTACAGCATTTAAAAGGCATTTGGATGGGTATATGAATAGGAAGGGTTTGGAGGGATATGGGCCGGGTGCTGGCAGGTGGGACTAGACTGGGTTGGGATATCTGGTCGGCATGGACAGGTTGGACCGAAGGGTCTGTTTCCATGCTGTACATCTCTATGACTGTAGAGACCTATATTTTTGTGGGTCTGGTAAACGGTTGCTGAGTCTAATCCAAAATGTGAAGAAAGCCAGTCTAAATCTTCAACTATACATGAAAGAGAGTAGGTAACGTCGAAAAACATAAATATGGCGCAGTGGTGCTTGGAAGCTTTACTTAAAATGTAGAAGCGTTTTTCAACACAAATGACATCTTCCCCAAACCCTCAGCCCTTCATCATCTGAAGTATTAGAAAGAAATGTCAGCTGATTTCCACAGACAGGCTGAGCGTTCCACCATTTAAAGATGTCAATATATTATTGAGAATCATATTCCAGATGTTTTCAAATTACACAAACATTTAAAATATACAAAATCCAGTAAAATGAGGTATTGGTTCAAATGGAAAAAATGGGAAGGCAGGAAAGGCGGGGGAGATAGCTGAAGAACAAATGATCAAACTGGCTAAAAGAATTTCGGATCCAAAAAGGAATATTTTTGAATCAGTTTGCAACCCAAAAGTGACAACTCACAATCCTGAATTTACCGGTACAGGCAGGATCAAGCAGAATGACCCCCTCATGTGGCAAAATCATTCTGTTTTTAGTTGAAGGGATTTAATTTGGGGAGAACGATTTGAAGGGAGGGTAAAAGAAACAAGCTCACCTGAGGTGTTGCAAGCTAATTTCCGACTGAAATGTTTCAACTCGATTTTCCTCCTAAAATCTGAATAACCCGCGCTCCAAGAATTCCCGCCAACCCCGGAACCGCCAAACTGGGAGGAGACAGGGGTGGGAAGACCCGATAAATAAATAAAGAGCAGAATATGGATCCTGTGAGCACACAAGTATGTATCATTTCTATTTATAAGATTAAATATTGCCCGTTCCTTAGTAAATTTTAGAGTGGGCTGCATGCTAATGCAATGGACGTGTGTCTTGATTCAGGCCACCCCTCTCGAGGCGGATTTAAAACAGTCCAGGCGGAGAACTGCAACGCTAAATTAACTTTACGTCAGATATTCCGGATTTCCCCGAATAGATGATCGCGTGAGAACGTTTTACAATACGCAATTTTAGAACGAAGCATGTTAAAACAATAGAATAACGCTGTCTCATTCAAATAACTGCGAGTTTATTCCAATCTTCTATTTAAACCCCTTTCAACAACGACACTATGAGTCACGGTGGCCGAGTGGTTAAGGCGTTGGACTCGAAATCCAATGGGGTCTCCCCGCACAGGTTCGAATCCTGTTCGTGACGGTGTAGTTTCTTTTTAGGGAGGGAGGCGGTTAAAATACAATCCAGCATAATTTAACGTTCATGTTTTGCTCCTCGAAACGTTCACTTCTCACATAGCAGTCCCTACCTACTGGCATACTAAGGTACAAACTGCACATCTTGCTTTAGTGTTAATATTTCATAAAGTCCTCTCAACAGGTCAACCAAAACCATGAAAGATCACTTCTGAAAAGCTTATTACCTATTGTATTAAAAATCATATTCTGCTCACGATGAATTAAATAATCTTTTGATGACCCATTAGACAACAACCTTTAGATTAAAATGCTTCAGTATTTCTTACATGAAAGATTAACATCCATTTCCTTGATTATTATGTTGTGTTCAAATCGTCTTGTTTACATCATATTCCAGGTACTCAAGAGGAAAACAGTTGCTGCACTTTGGGGGAGGGTGACATCACATTCTAAGTATGAAAAACATTCATGGAACTAATTGCCACGACGAGTAAAACAATCACTGTACCTAACATTGCTTTATATTTTTCCATATTTCATGCAGAAATGCACAAGAGTTCCATTTGATTCCACCAGTTTGGATCAACATTAACCCAGCACATGAACCAAACACAATGAGAAAACATGTCTATATATCTCAACCTTTTTTTCCTTCATACACCTATCAGGCCCAATCTGAAGTATTGACATTCTTTCTGCCTCAGTCACTAACCTGGGAAATTAATGCAACAAGACTTCTTCAGAACAATTCAAACAGTCATACCAGATTCAAAACATCTCTCCCCAGATGCTGCCAAACGTGGAGTCTCTTCAGAATTTTTTAAAAAATTCAGACTTCCAGCACTTGCAGTTTTTTCCTTTTATGACTGGAAATTAATTTATCTCACAAATGTATGCCCAAGTAAATTTCTCCTGCCCTTCATTTGAAATCTAAAAAAAAATCAGTGGTCTCAGTGGACATCCTAGGATCTGAATGAGGTGACTGTAGAGAAAATTGATGTATAGTTAAGATTTTCCAAACTAATTTCTAGAAATGTTTCCAGCAGATCAGAAGTTGGCAAATATAACTGTTCTTTGAGAAAGGAGAGAGAGAGAAAAAGAAAGTAACTGGCCAATTATCCTGAAGTTAGTCATTAGTAAAGTGTTGGAATCTATTACTGAGGAAGTCTTAACACATTTGGAAAATTGTAAAATGACCAGTTGGATCAACAGGGTTTTGTGAAAGAGAAGTCATATTTGAAAATTTATTAGTTTTTTGAAGTTGCATGTTCTAGGGTAGATAACAGAGAGCCGGCAAATAGAGCATACTTGAATAACATGCAAGATAAGGGCTCGTGGAGATTGAGTTAATATATATGCATGAATAGAGGAATGGTTAACAGACAGGAAGCAGAAAATGGGATCAAACAGGCACTTTCAAGTTGGCAGTGGTCAGTAGAATTGGTGGAATTCTGCAAGTGTGGAAAAGGACATGGAAGACCTAGAATGTAGGGAATTAGATGGTGACATCTTGAAAAATGTCCCTATTACAGAGAAGGAAGTGCCGGATGTCTTGAAACTGGGCTGGGGAAGCCCAGGTTTAAGTTCCACCTGCTCCAGAAGTGTGTAATAACATTGCCGAACGGGTTGATTAGAAAAATAATATCAAATTTGAAAAGTATGGACTAAGCAACCAAATGTAATATTTCCAAGCTTGCAGATAATATAAAGCAGAGCAGGAATGTGTGTTGTAAAGGAGATGCAAACTATTTTGGCTCGAGAAATCGTGGATGCGTTGGTGATTATTTTCCAGAGTTCGATAGATTCGGGGTCGGTTCCTGTAGATTGGAGGGTGGCTAATGTTGTACCACTTTTTAAGAAAGGTGAGAGAGAGAAAACAGGAAATTATAGAGCAGTTAGTCTGACCTCAGTGGTGGGAAAGTTGCTGGAGTCTATTATAAAGCAAGAAATTACAACACATCTGGATAGTAGTAACAGGATAGGTCAGAGTCAGCATGGATTTATGAAGGGGAAATCATGCTTGACTAATCTTCTGGAAATTTTTTGAGGATGTAACTCTGAAGATGACGAGGGAGATCCAGTGGATGTAGTGTACCTGGACTTGCAGAAAGCTTTTGATAACGTCCCACATAGGAGGTTAGTCAGCAAAATTAGGGTGCATGATATTGGGGGCAAAGTACTGACTTGGATTGAAAATTGGTTGGTGACAGGAAACAAAGAGTAGTGATAAACGGCTCCATTTCAAAATGGCAGGCAGTGACCAGTGAGGTACCGCAGGGATCATGCTGGGACCACAGCTTTTTATAATATATGTTAATGATGTAGAAGATGGTATTAACAAAAACATTAGCAACTTTGCTGATGATACTAAGCTGGGTGGCAGGGTGAAATGTGAGGAGGATGTTAGGAGATTACAGGGTGACCTGGACAGTTAAGTGAGTGGTCAGATGCATGGCAGATGCAGTTTAATGTGGATAAATGTATGGTTATCCACTTTGGTGGCAAGAACAGGAAAGCAGATTACTACTTAAATGGAATCAATTGAGGTAAAGGGGCAGTACAGAGAGATCTGGGTGTTCTTGTACACCAGTCAATGAACGTAAGCATGCAGATACAGCAGGTAGTGAAGAAGGCTAATAGCATGCTGGCCTTCATAACAAGAGAGATTGAGTATAGAAGAAAAAATGTTCTTCTCCAGCTGTACAGGGCCTGGTGAGACCACACCTGGAGTACTGTGTGCAGTTCTGGTCTCCAAATTTGAGGAAAGACATTCTGGCTATTGAGGGAGTGCAGCGTAAGTTCACAAGGTCAATTCCTGGAATGGCGGGACTACCTTACACTGAAAGACTGGAGCGACTGGGCTTGTATACTCTTGAGTTTAGAAGACTGAGGGGGGAACCTGATTGAGACATAAGATTACTAAAGGATTGGACACTCTGGAGGCAGGAAACATGTTTCCGCTGATGGGTGAGTCCCGAACCAGAGGACACAGCTTAAAAATACGGGGTAGGCCATTTAGGACAGAGATGAGGAGAAACTTCTTCACCCAGAGAGTGGTGGCTGTGTGGAATGCTCTGCCCCAGAGGGCAGCGGAGGCCTGGTCTCTGGATTCATTTAAGAAAGAGTTGGATAGAGCTCTCAAGGATAGTGGAATCAAGGAGATAAGGCAGGAACAGGATACTGATTAAGGATGATCAGCCATGATCATATTGAATGGTGGTGAATGGCCTACTCCTGCACCTATTGTCTATTGAAACGCATAAAAGTGGAGAAGTCCCCAGGACCTGATCAGGTGGGAAGCGATTGCTGAGCCTCTTACTGAGATATTTGTATCATCAATAGTCACAGGTGAGGTGCCGGAAGACTGGAGGTTTGCTAATGTGGTGCCACTGTTTAAGAAGGGTGGTAAGGATAAGCCAGGGAACTACATACACACCTGACGTCGGTGGTGGGCAAGTTGTTGGAGGGAATCCTGAGAGACAGGATGTACATGTATTTGGAAAGGCAAGGACTGATTAGGGATAGTCAACATGTCTTTGTGCATGGGAAATCATGTCTCACAAATTTGATTGAGTTTTTTGAAGGAGTAAGAGAATTGATGAAGGCAGAGCAGTAGACGTGATCTAATTGGACTTCAGTAAGGTGTTTGATAAGGTTCCCCATGGGAGACTGGTGAGCAAGGTTAGATGTCATGGAATACAGGGAAAACTAGCCAGTTGGATATAGAACTGGCTCCAAAGTAGAAGTCAGAGGGTACTGGTGGTGGAGGGTTGTTTTTCAGACTGGAGGTCTGTGACCAGTGGAATGCCACAAGGATCGGTGCTGGGTCCTCTACTTTGTCATTTATATAAATGAATTGGATGTGAACATAGGAGGTATAGTTAGTAAGTTTGCAGATAAACCAAAATTGGAGGTGTAGTGGACAGCGAAGAAGGTTACCTCAGATTACAACAGGATCTTGATCAAATGGGCCAGTGGGCTGAGGAGTGGCAGATAGAGTTTAATTCTGCGTTTTGGGAAAGCAAATCATAGCAGGACCTATACACTTAATGGTAAGGTCTTTAGGAGTATTGCTGAACAAAGTGACCTTGGAGTGCAGGTTCATAACTCCTTGAAAGTAGAGTCACAGGTAAATAGGATAGTGAAGGAGGCATTTGGTATGCTTTCCTTTATTGGTCAGAGTATTGAGTACAGGAGTTGGGAAGTCATGTTGCAGCTGTACAGGACATTGGTTAGGCCACTGTTGGAATATTGCGTGCAATTCTGGTCTCCTTCCTATCAGAAATATGTTGTGAAACTTGAAAGGGTTCAGAAAAAATTTACAAGGATGTTGCCAGGGTTGGAGGATTTGAGCTATGGGGAGGGTTGAATAGGCTGGGGCTGTTTTCCCTGGAGCGTCGGAGGCTGAGGGGTGACCTTATAGAGGTTTATAAAATCATGAGGGGCATGGATAGGGCAAATAGACAAAGTCTTTTCCCTGGGGTGGATGAAGCACTAGAGGGCATATGTTTAAAGGTGAGGAGGGAAAGATATAGAAGAGACCTAAGGGGCAAGTTTTTCACACAGAGGGTGGTACATGTATGGAATAAGCTGCCAGAGGGAGTGGTGGAGGCTGGTACAATTGCAACATTTAAGAGGCATCTGGATGGATACATGAATAGGAAGGGTTTGGAGGGATATAGGCTGCTGCTGGCAAATTGGAGAAGATTACGTTGGGATATCTGGTCAGCATGGATGAGTTAGACCGAAGGGTCTGTTTCCATTGCTGTACATCTCTATGACTGTGTGACTCTAAGTGTAACATCAGTGATGCAGCCTCAGCTATTTACAATTTACATTAATAGCTTAGACAATGAGACAGACGGTAATACAACTAAGTTCTGTTATGGCATAAAGCTAGGTCAGGAGGCAAGCTGTGAAGACACAATCATTATGGACAGGTTAAGTAATTGGGCAATGGGTGGGGTGGCTAGATAGAGGTTAATGTAGGTGTGAGTGTAATTTTGTTTATTTTTTTGAAAATCTTCTATTCTGAATACTAATGAGACTTTAAATGTTAATGTTCAGAGATACGTGTGCATGTACAAAGGAATACAAAAAATTAGCAGGCAAATACAAGAGTAAAGTCACCTCGCTCCGATAGTTTAGGCTTTGGGGAGACCACATCTGGAATATCTTAGAATAGTCACAGCACACACAGAGGCCAATCAGTCTTGTCCACACGTTCTCTACACAGGAGCAGTTTGCTTAGTGCAACACCTCAGCCTTATCTTCATTGCCAAGCACAATGAGATGACAGGATTTTCCGATAAGAGGCTGAGTAAATTGGATCTATACTGTCTAGAGTTTAGAAAAATGAAAGGCAATAGCTCTGAAACATGGGGAATCTGAAGAGAGTTGACACAAAGTAGTTGTTTCTGTTAGTTGGGGAAATGGGCCACACTCTCACACTATGATATTAATTGTTTAATCTGGGACGAGAAGACGTTTCTTCTTTCAAAAGGCTGTGAATCAACACTGCAGAGCATTGCAGATGCTCAACTGTTGGGTAGGTTATGGGGCAGCACAGTGGTTAGCACTGCTGCCTCACAGTGCCAGACACCCAGGTCTGATTCCGGCTTCAGGTGACTGTCTGTCTGTGTGGAGTTTGCACATTCTCCCCGTGTCTCCATGGGTTTCCTCCCACAGTCCAAAAGATGTGCAGGGTAGGTGAATTGGCCTTGTTACATCGCCCATAGTGTAGCTTGGGTGCATTAGTCAGGGGTAAATGTAGAGGAATGGGTTTGTGTGGGATACTCTTCGGAGGGTTGGTGTGGACTTCTTGAGCTGAAGGGCCTGTTTCCACACTGCAGGGATTCTGTAAAATTCTATACTCAAGCTGGGGGAGTCAAATTTCTCAGGCCATCTAACGATATGGGAAGCTGACACGAAAAGGAGTTGAGACAGGTAGTTAGTTGGGATCTTACTGATTAGTAAAGCAGATTTAAGTGCTGTTTGGCCTACTCCTACTTCTTTTTCTTACATTCTATGACCCTCAGTATCTGATGTCTTATGGTCCTCAAAATTAGCATCAACCTGCTTCTATCCTGCCCTATTGTTACACATGACATTGCATTTTTCACCCTAACAACAATAACTTGGATTTATACAGCATTGTTAAAATGGTAACAATGACTCACCAGGCATGATCAAACAAACTGGACACCAAGTCACATAGTCAGTTCTGGCAACCAAGCACTTCACCAAAGTGTTAGGTTTCACAAAGAAACCCAAACATACAAATAGAAAGCAGGAATTTTCAGCATTGCTTCACCTGAGGCCCACTGAAGATGTTACCTAGTGGGGTAACGAAACGTCTAGAAATGAACCTTCCAGCTCAGCGAGCAAACCTACATCCAAAACCTCAACCTGAGCTGCAAATCTTCTCAAAACTCGTTTCACAAAGTGTCCTACAGGAAGGAGGAGGAGCAAACTTCCACCAAGAATGGCAGCACTTTACCTTTAGAGTCCATTCTTCATGTATGAATCTACTGAAACTAAAAATCACACAGCACCAGGTTATAGTCCAACAGGTTTATTTGGAAGCACTCGCTTTAGGAGCGCTGCTCCTTCATCAGGTGGTTGTGGAGTATGAGATCGTAAGACACAGAATTTATAGCAAAAGTTTACAGTGTGATGCAACTGAAATTATTTATTGAAAAAGACCTGGAGTGTTTGTTAAGTCTCTCGTCTTTTAGAAAGACCATGTTGGTTTCAGCTCTTTCATCCATAAATCCCAGAACTTGTTTTTTAAAAGTTACACTCTCAAGTGAATTTTAATAATAGGTGCCATGTCAGCTCAAATAATGCATTGAAGGTGTGAGGTGCCCTGTGTGAGGCTGTCTGTGCCTCAGTTTCAGACTGATTCCATTTCTAAAAAAAAAATAGAAATAGAAATCTTACATGGATTCATGCAGTTTTAGAGCAAAATAAGATGTAATTCTGCAAGTACAAATTCATCCCACAAACAGGTGTGTGTGTGTGTGTGTTGCAGTGGGGTCAGCTGTTGTGTCACCTGAACCCAAGATCCCAGTTGTGGCCATCCCCATGGGTACCAAATTTGGTTATCAGCCACTTTGCATCATTGCCTATCCCGAAGTCCACCTTGGAGTATGGTCACCCGAAGGTCTGAGGTCAAATGTCCCGGACTGCTGAAGTGTTCCCCAACTGGGAGGGAACACTCCTGTCTGTTGATTGTTGTGCGCTGTCCATTCATTTGTTGCCATAGCCTCCATTTGGTCTCACCAACATACCATGCCTCAGGGCATCCTTGCCTGCAGTGTATGAGATAGACAACACTGGCTAAGTCACATGAGTATATGCTGCGTCCATGGTGGGTGGTGCCTCACGTGTAACGGTGGGATCCATGTCAACGCTCTGACATTTCTTGCAGTGTCTGCTGTGACAGGGTTTTATGGTATTGTCCTGAAAGCCCGGCAGTTTGCTGTGAACAATGATCTGTTTGAGGTTTGCTGGTTGTTTAAAGGCACGAAACAGAGATGTGGGGAAGGTCTTAGCGAGGTGCTCATACTCATTGATGATGATGTGTTGCAGGCTGCGAAGAATGTGGTATAGTTTTTCAGCTCCTGGGAAGGGTACCCTGTCAGTTGCAGCTCGTCTGTCTCCTGAGGAGGTCAGTACAGTTTCTCACCTTGGCACGACAGAACTGGTGGTCGATGAATTGAGCATCTTGGGCTGTTCTTATGAGAGCATCCTTGAGTACTTCCAAATGCCCATCATGTTCCTCCTCATCTGAATAGATCCTGGGTACGTGCAGGGGATGGCTGTTTTAACGTGTTTCAGGTGGAACTGAAGAAGTGTAGCATCGTGAGGTTATCCGTGGGTTTGCGGTAGAGTGATGTGCTGAGGTGCCCATCCTTGATAGATATGCACGTGTCCAAGAATGAGACATTGGTGAGACCGAGCAGAGGCTACAGCAAGGGATGAAATGGACACCGCACAACAGTCAACAGACAGGAGTGTTCCCTCCCACTCCAAGAACACTTCAGCGGTCCAGGACATTCAACCTCGGACTTTCAGGTGACTATCCAAAGTTGCCTTCGGGACAGGCAACAACGCAATGTGGCCGATAAGGGACGGCCTCAACCACCATCTTGGGTTCATGTCACACTACAGGTGACCCCACTACACCACACACATCCTACGGACTCATACACAAGCTCTCTTGCATATGCTCACACTTATACCCTTTACACTCACCCACACTCTCACATAAGTTTGTGGGGTGAACTTGTACTTGCAGAATTACATTTTATTTTGCTCAAAATCTGCATGAACCCATGTAAGATTCTGTAAAACCCTTTTTTAGAAATAGAATCAGTCTGAACATTGGGGCACAGACAGCCTCACACAGGGCACCTCACACCTTCAATACATTATCTGAGATAACATGGCACCTATTGTTAAAGTTCACTTGAGAATGTAACTTTTAAAAAGGTTCTGGGATTTACATAAGAACTGAAACCAACATGGTCATTCTAAAAGAGGAAAGACTTAAACAATCCAGGTCTTTTTCAATATATAATTTCAGTTACATCACACTATAAACTATAAATTCTGGCACCACCAATCTGACACTCCACAACCACCTGAAGGAGCAGCGCTCTGAAAGCTAGTGCTTCCAAATAAACCTGTTGGACTATAATCTGGCGTTGTGTGGTTTTTAAACTTTGTACACCCCAGTCCAACACTGGCACCTCCAAATCATCGAATCTACTGAAGATACGTCACCTGAAAAGAAAATCACAATCAAATTCAATCTAGTCCTGGCCAAACATCTGCACGTACTGACATTTTCTAGCAAATCTGTGTAACAATAAAGATCTGGGCAAGGACATGATGATACAAAATTTAACCCAAGCCACCAAAGTCAATATTAGGGACAAGTGACCCAAAGCTTAGTGAAGGAAGTAGAAGGGAAAGGAAAGGAAGGTAAAAAAGGAATAGAGAGATGGAAATTTGGATAAGGAATTCCAAAGCCCAAGGCCCTGGTACGTGTATGGAATGAACTGTCAGAAGTGGTGGAGGCTGGTACAATTACAACGTTTAAAAGGCATCTGGATGGCGATATGAATGGGAAGGGTTTAGAGGATTATGGGTCAAATGCTGGCAAATGGGGTTAGATCTATTTAGGATAGTTGGTTGGCATGGATGGGAAACCGAGGGGTCTGTTTTCATACTGTACATCTGACTCTGTGGTGGCTACTCCTTCAGCTGCCTACGTAGTGGACATTAAAGTTGTGGATGCTGAAGAACACAGATCTTGGGGTGGTTTTAAATGGCTGGAGGAGGTGACAGAGAAAACGAGGGACATAGGGACTGGAGATCAGGAGGGGTATAAGGGCTTGAGGAGGTTACAGATAGGGATAGATGTAGGGGCTGAAGGAAGTTAGAGATAGAGAGGAGCGTAGGGTGTTGTAGGAGATAGAGTCATACAGCACAGAAACAGACCCTTTGGTCCATTTTGTCCACGTCAACTAGATATCCCAATATGGCCTAGTCCTAATTTGCCAGCATTTGGCCCATAGCCCTCTAAACACTTTATTCACATACCCATCCCATTGCCTTTTTAAAAAGTGTAGTACCAGCCTCCACCACTTCCTCTGGCAGCTCATTCCACGTATGTCCCATCCTCAGGTTAGTATTTGGTCTTTGTCTCTTTTCCACCTCAGGTCCTTTTTAAAATCTTTCCCCTCTCATCTTAAACCTATGCCCTCTAGTTTTGGACTCCCCTACCCTTGGGGGGGGGGGGGGGGGGGGGGGGGGGGGAGAAAGACCTTGCCTATTCACCTTATTCATGCCCTTGATTTTAGAAATCTGTATAGAAAAAAAGTCACCCCTCAGCCTCCTACACTCCAGAGAGGAAAAAAAAAGCCTCCGCCTATTCAGCCTCTCCTTATAGATCAAACCCTAGCGTCCTAGTCACAGATATACAGAAGGATATAGGGGATTGTAGAAGGTTGGGGGGGGGGTCGCCACAAAGCAATTCACAAAAGGATGAGAGGACGAGAGCAAATATCTGGCATACTTTTTGAAGAATTCTGTGGAACTTTAAAAAACAAATAGGAATTACAACAAATAGTGGTTGTTTAAGCTTTTGATATATTTCTACATACACCTTTAAGTTAGTTCAAAACAGGAAGTCTGCTTTTTCACAAATTAGAAGTTCATATTCTAAGGCTACATTAAGTACAAAAGGAAAATGCAGTCTAATTGGGAGACTGTTTAAAAAGGAACAATACAAACTCCTTAGGAGGGAGCACAAAATGAATTTCCAATTTCTGTTAAAGTATAAATTTAACCTTCATTATCAAAGCCTTATTTTGGGAAATTTCCAAAACTCCAGTAGCCAGGTCTATTTTACAGAAGCACATCAAATACTATTTAAATACAACAGATCCAAGGACAAGACTTTGTATAATCAACCCTTCAAAATGTCATAACATTGCTCAATCTGAAGAAGTTTTCACGACTTGAGACCACAGTTTGACACCATCATGACTCACAGGCAAGGGATAGCCATTGGCCAACACATGGACACCACTGGCCTTGGAATGTCAGCTCAGCATGCACAGGGGTGGCAGCAGGGAAGGGAGGAAAAAAATAAGAGTCAAAACCTCCAATACTACAACAATGTGGAGAATCAGAAAACAACAACAAAAAAAATTGCTGGAAAAGCTCAGCAGGTCTGGCAGCATCTGCAGAGAAATCAGAATCAACGTTTCGGCTCCAGTGACTAAGGAAGGATCACTGGACCTGAAACATTAATTCTGATTTCTCGCCACAAATGCTGCCAGATCTGCTAAATGGCTCCAGCAAACTCTTTGTTTGATTTACAACATCCACTTTCAGTTTTTAAGTTGGTGTACAGGATCAGCCACTGGAACTGCAAAGAGTATGCAAACATTTCCCACCACCACCTACGTTTCCCCCCCCTCCACCCCAAAAAAGCCTGGTGGGCCAAAACTGGACTCAGTACTCCACGTAAATCTGACTTAAGCAGGGACTTCCTTAAAGTAGTTTTCAGGCGTATTGATTTTGCACTGCAGCATTCCATTTGCTTTATTAAAGTGATTGGACATATATCCAATATCTATTTTGGCTTCCAATTTGCATAGAGATCAGCTATTTTGTTCCATTCCTACATTTCGGTGCAGCTATCGCCACATCGACTGACATTTTGATTTGTACTGCCCAAGCAGAGGTTTAATTTGGCATTCATCCGTACAATTCTCCACTTTGCGTAAACCTCTCTCATATTTTGCAGATGAACACTACAAGAACAAGCTGACAAGACGAACAAGCCCATCGGGTATGTAATTAACCAGCCAATGTCACTCTGGTGGGCAAGTCCAAACATTTGAAACTGTGTACCAGAATGTAGTGCAGAATGCAACTAGCCCCGTGCTCAGCTGGAACAGAACGTCCTGGCTGAGGGTAGTGAGCAAAATGGAGAGGATAAACCATGCTGGAAGCAAGGTTGGTGAGACAGGAAAATAAAAGACTGGCACATGCACAGACAGCGCAAGTTGGGAGGGGAAAAAAAAAAGACACAAAGACCAAATACATAGTATGAGTTTTATTTCACAGATAATTTATGAAAAGTGTTTTGTTCATCATTAATACCAAGTGCCACAGCTTTTCAAATACATCACAACTAGTCAGCTACAGGAGACAATTCTGGACTGCAAACATTCGCCAATCACAAAATAAAACTTGTGTACTCAGAAGGTCCACCTTAAAAAGACACACACTGAGACAATACATAGCTTTATAAAATTAAAAAAAAAAGTACTGAATTGTTTTCTGGAGCAACATTAAAAAAAACACTTCATACAAGTTTGCTTGTTTTACTGCAAGATAACAGTTTCTAAAATACTATTTGATTTTCTATGCATATTATCCAATAGACAACAATTCCAATCAGCTGCTGCAGGACGATATTCCAGAGAGGATTAACACAGTGGCCAAATTCTGCTTTTCCATCCATCACATTGGAAGTTACTTTAAAGCTCCAAGAAGCTAGGTAAAAGATACCCACCCCTCTTCTCCCCCAGTGTAACCAAGAATTTAAATTTCTGCTCTGAGCAGAGGTAGGCAATCTCAGACTGGGCAGCAACCGGACAGATTATAGTTGACCTCAGCATCCTCTGGTTATGGAGGGACAAAACACATCAGGGTACTGCACCTGACTGCTTAAAAAGCAGTGACCATAACTGAAAAATATATTTTTTAAAAATCAAAAAGATAAGCCTGTCTGGAATGCCCTCAATCAAAAATGTCCCTCGATAAATGTAGAATGTCAATTTGGGACCAAATGGCCACTAGCTCCTTTTTGAGATATGCAGAGAGACAGAGAGAATTTTTTTTAAAGAAAAAAAACACATTATTTCCCAACGAGGATATTCTTAGGTATCTTTGTTTAGTCTCAAAGTCAAGGGTGTAAAACTGGAAATGGAAATAGCTCCTTTACGATTATACAGAATCCTTGGCACTAAATGAAAGCAGGCTTGGGAACACCGTCATCACTACAATAGCTTTCTGCACATAACTAGGCGATTTAAAGAAAAATCCTTTCTGACTGCATTTGGATAGATTTTAATCAAGGGCACTCAAAGTCACTTTTGTCACACAATTTCAGGAAAGATATACAGATGACTTAAAAAAAAACAGGACCAGACCAGATACTAACTACCTTTCTGCCCACAGCCAACCAGCAAGCTGGAAGTTTCATTTTTCTTAGCAATGTCAAGCCACCTCAAGATCCAAATGGAAACATCCAAAAAGGGACTGTGTGACACATGTTGCAAATCAATTGGTTTAAAACTTAAAATAAACTTGAGGGGAAGGCCCTTACTGCACCTTTGCATGTTAAATTACCAGTCGCCTGGGGGAAAAAAAAAGGTCATGATGGATTCCCTGGGTGTGCAGAGGGAGTGTCACAGTCATGTCACTTACTGCAAACTTTGGTGCACAAATTTGTATCTTAAGCCCTCCAAAAAAACATTTATGATGCTGGACAAAATATTTGGACTGATTATTAACCAGAAATCAGACATTAAAATAGCTTTTAGCTTGTTGGAAAACTCTCAGAATCCAGGAGGCCCAAGGTTTAGACACTGAAGTGGATTCCATGGAAAAATAAAAGTGACACTTCCTTGGATGGGTGTGATGACATTCCTGAGTCCACTCCCAAGTTGAATAGAAAGAGTATTCCTTCATGTTGTCCAAACACTGAAGGTCCTCTTAATTCAAAATAAATAGTGTAATTGTTATCCTTCTGAAACAAACCTTAAGCAATATCCCCTAGATTTGAACTCAAAAAATGACACACATTCAAGACCTATGGACTAGATTTCCCTACAATTTGAAAGGAGTAGGGAACTGCACAAGGGACTGTGATAAAGACTTGCTGGATCCGAACTCAGCTTTTTTAAAAAAAAAACTGCCCAGGACTGAATCAACACCATCGACCCAGTTTCTCGCCCAAACAAAAGTTAAACCGTGTTGCACACTTGCAAGGGGTTTTTGTAAACTTAAAATTTTGAATGCGGAAGGAGAGAATTCACCTATTTGTGGACAAAATTTAAAAATTCCCAGTCAAACAGCAAGACTGTAATCAAAATAATACATACAGACATGAGTTTTAGTTAGAATTTATAGGTTAACGGCATTTTCCCTCTCTTCATCAAGTTAGGACTTGAAGCACCACATTCTAAACCTGTTGCCAGTGACAAATCGGTCTGATCATTCTTGGCTACTTTCGGTCAAATGTAATAATTTGCAGTTGGTTAAAATGTCCAATATTAGGTACAGATACCAAAGTACTGATACCTAGTTCAGTCAGTTCCACTGAAACAAAGCCAGGTGAATTAAGTGTTTTTTTAAAATATACATGTTATACTTGGGCTTTTTAGGATCCCTTTCATTCATATTTTCTTTTTTTTTTGCAATCCTTTACTAGTTCAGCCTTCATTATAGTTTTGTGGCCTGCAAACATGCATTCAACATCCATCCACAGGAGAAAGTAGCCAGGTTACTTTTGAAGTTTACATGAAAAGATTCTCTCATACGTACACAGACAGACAGACTGTTTCAAAATCAAGATGGCATCCTGGTTACATCACACAATAAAATACTTACAAGATTTTAAAAGCAGGTTTAGTTACAGGATCAAAAAAGGCCAATCTTTTTGTTGTTTCCCCACTGGAGGCATCTCACTCCAATTTTGGCCATTCTTGCACAAAACTCTGTTCAGAGATCATTTGACATCAAGTTTAATAATTCAATTCAAGGCAAATCCAAAAGAAGGTAGGATTTAGGTTAAAGTGATTAATATTAGCACAGGTTCAAAGTAAAACAAAAAAAAAGGTGAATGCAATTGCAATGCCCTGTAGCAGTTGCAAATTAAATTCATCTCAGCCTGACTGGTCACTTAGTAAACCACACTTCAAGTGATTATTCATGTTCCACACATTACCCCACATCTCACTTGGGTTTTGTTAAAAAAAACTTTTTTGATCATGCCTGAACATAGACAGATTTTGTTTGCAGCAAATCAGAGTTATTTTGATTGCTTTCGTGGATATTAAGCCATATTGTACATACAGGACTAAAATCTATTTGTTTTAAGTTTGTCTGTGAGCTCTGCTCAAACAGAGCAACCTGAAAAGACTTTCCCTCCAAAATGATCACAGAAACACTTTTGTATTCTACACTCGACCACAGTGTAGCAGCAGCTTCTACAATAGAAATATTGTCCATTACTATTCTGTTTGCAACAAGGCAAAGAAACAAACATGTAAATCAGGTATCAGAGCACAACTCAAACCACTATCGGTAAGGTAAAATAGCGCCACCAATGTTAGTTTTCTCACGTGGCAGCAAGAACTGGAATGGGCATCAGAATTGTCCTTCTTGCCTTTAGTCTTTTAATCTTGAAAGAATAAATAAAAAACAATGGTTGTGACAAATGTTCTGTGAGCTGCAAGCTCATCCTTTACGCCAGTTCTTGAGCTGCATAAAAGCCGTTGGTCAAATGGTCCATAATGCAAATAGATGTGAAGATTCTGTAGAATTCTTTTTCCACTGAAGATATTCTAGTTAGGGCAAGGCCAAGTCTTGCTTTCTTTTCATTATGAACTTCATTCAAACAAAAAGGAACACATTGTGTTTGTTTTAAAAGATCTCCTCCACACCATGAGCAAAGATCATCACCAAACCAGGCTCCATGATCATGTCCTCTCCCATATGTTGGTTTTCACACGCCATCACCACCACTGCCTGCTTCCCTGGTATTCGTTTAGCTACATAGTTCTCGTAGTACCTGCGGTTCATTTGACGAGTCTCTAAAGTGGCCAGGCCCTGAGGCCAGTTCCTCTCATGTGCGTTTTCGATGAGATCATTGACTATGGACATTGGGCACCCGCTGTCTATGAGAGACCGCTTAATGACTGCTTGCAGAACTGCATCAGGGGTGGAGATCATGCCACCCCAGCGGGTTACTCTAGCAGGTTGCAATGAATTGACCCACCTACAATACAGAAGATACCATTCAGGTAATGTGTGCATTTTATTTAACAAAATAAACAAAATCCCTGTCAACTAAGCCCTACAAATTCAGATGAATAGAGCACACAGTTTCTTTTTTCCTTGCAACTTCACATCCTCATCCAGAAAGAGGGGTTGCAATAACAGGTTGCACATGACTGCTTCCTGACCCATCTGGGGCTCAGCACAGGGTGGGGAGTGGGGAAGGAGGGGCCAATATGACCAGCACCCGGTCACAGATAGGGTATTGCACGGAGACCACATTCTGCCTCAGCTCAGAGGGCTGCGCAATAGGATGTTGCCAACACTACAAAAATCTTCATCTTTTCCCTGCATGCAACTTGGTTCACATTTAAAATTTAGATTTTTTTTTAAAAAAAACTTTGCAGCCAAATGGACGGGGAAGATTAAAAAGGAGAGAGAAAAAGAAAGCTTTGTTTTCATATGGTGCCTTTCACAACCTCAGGAAGTCCTGAAGTACTTTACATTCAAATGAGGTACTTTTAAAGAGCTCAGTAGCTATTGTAACATAGGAAATGTCGCAGCCAATTTGCGCACAGCAAGGTCCCACAAAACAGCAATGCAATAAAGGCCAAATACCCCATTTACCTTCAAGTAAAAGCTGAAGTGATGTCGAGGTGAATACTGGCTAGAACAGTGGGAAAACGTGCTCTACAACAAAGTGTGCCCGTGGGACTGGTTATGTCCACTTAAGGGTGCAGATGGGTTCTCAGTTTAACGTTAAATATCTCATCCAAAAGGCAGTATCTTTGATGCATACACTTTATATTCCAGACTATAGGGTGGTAATCTATTTCCAAATCACTGCAAATAAATGCATGAGTGCAGCTCTGCCCCCACAGCTCTTTCTCCCTTCCCACCCTGTTACTGCAGCATGAAAGGTACAGTGGAAACTCTAGAATACATGCACCATTTAATACTTTTAAGCTTTTTCTTATTGGTTTCCCTTTATTCCTCTAGACAAGTTCCTGGGATAGGCCATTTTAGTCTTGGTCACCATTATATTAAGTGACACATTAGAAAAACAAATGGTTCCTCCCCACCATCCTCTCAGCCCTCAAGATGATTGAACAAAAAAAAAGTGTTTTGTCATTTATACAACTATTGCAGTTAGCTCCGGAACTAACTTAATGGACACAAGCATTGTAAAATGGTTGGAAAGGAAGTTTCCAAAAATGATCAACCGGTCAACATTACAAAGACGGTTAGATCAGAGTGGTGCTGGAAAAGCACAGCAGGTCAGGCAACATCCGAGGAGCAGGAAAGTCGACATTTCGGCCAAAAGCCCTTCATCAGGAATGCCCAAAACATCAATTCTCCTGCTCCTCGGATGCTGCCTGACCTGCTGTGCTTTCCTAGCACCACTCTAATCTAGACTCTGATCTCCAGCAGCTGCAGTCCTCACTTTCGCCCATTATAAAGACGGTTGCTAAATTAAGATATTAACGGATTTCAAAGACTTAGGACTTCCCAAAGTGCTTTATAGCCAATGAAATGCTTTTTTTGGAAGTCTGATTACTGTTGAAAACATTGCAGCCTCTTTTGTTTTTGCGCACAGCAGGCTCCTGCGAACAGCACTGTGATAATGCCCAGTTAGTTTGTTCATACACGGTGCTGGCTGAAGGGATAAACATTGACGCCAGGGAGAATACCTCACTTCAAATACTGCTCTTTTAATACCCACCCAAGATGGCAAACAGGGTCCTGATTTAACATTTCGTCTGAAAGATGGCACTTCCAACAATGCCACACTCCCTCAGTACTGCACCAGGTGTGTTGACCTAGATTTTATGCTAAAGCCTTGCAAACTGAAAAGAAAATGCATTTATATAGCGCATTTTGTGACCTCAGGGCATCCCAAAGCACTGTACAGCCAATGAAGTATTTTGAAGCACGATCACTGGTGTAATATGGGAAATGCAGCTGCCAATTTGCGCACAAACATGATAATGATCGGATAACCCCTTTTGTGTTGTTGACTAAGGGATAAATATTGGCCAGGGCACTGGGGCAATCTCTCCCTCTCTTCTTCAAAGTAGTACTCTGGGATCTTGTGTGTCCACTTGAGCAGATGGATGGGGCCTCAGTACTGCACAAGAGTGTCATCCTCAATCATATACTACTGAGCCACAGCCAACACCAAAGATGTTACTGGGATATTTAGTGATTGCTTTATACAGGATTATAATTATGCAAAGGCAGACGATATTGAAATTGAATTTAAAGAATGGATACAAGTCTAAATAGATCCTGCTTAAGTATCTTAATTTAGCTCAAATACCTCCATTTAAATGCTCTATATTCTGAACTCCTGCAGAAATAGGTCACAGATACAGAACAAGTATATTTAGGAAGTTAACTGGAAGACTGTTAGCAGCTTACAAAGCATGGACTGCTTATAATTCTCTAACATCTTAAAGTGGCTGGCTACAAAACAGCCAAGGTCTGGAAAGAAGCCAATGGTTTCCCTACTTAGTCACAGAACGGCAAAGGCAAAAGGACAAGAAACTGAACAGAAACATACTCTAGGATCTCATTGTACTCAATGGTTTCCTCCAAGTTCTGTAGATTTGGGTTTGCACTGCGGATAGCCCTCATGTACGCTTTCAAAAGTTGAATGTCTCGTTTCTGCAAAGTAAGGAAAACACATACACACAGAGTTGATCAATGATCGTCAATAGTCTGCCTTTAATCAGATGCTGACGGAGTTGCTGAGTATTGCTAGCTTGTTATTTTAAAGTTTTCTTTCAAGGACATATTGTCACCAAGGAAAATGCCCAAAAACATCAAGATACAGTTTGTCTACGGTCAGAAGCAAGTACGGGTCATTCTGCTATAACACGCGTTTCGTCAAAGCGAATTGGCTGCAATGCAACTGACAAATAAGGGACGTGGCTTCTGAAGTGCAAACTTTTAAAATGTGTGTTGGTTGTAACATGGATTGCATCACCAAAACTAAATACTAATTTTATTGCACAATTTTTATACAACACGGGTTCACACAAGAATGGAACCGTCACATTATAGAAGAACTACCTGTAGACAAAATATTCCAAATACGCCTACACCTTTGTCAATGCTATGAGACACTTCCCACTTACTTCATCTAACCCACCCCATCAATTTTTCTCTATTTTTATCTCTTTTTATTGGGTTGCAGATGTCAGCAGACCACTAGCATTTTGTCCCAAGGGCTTTATTTATCTGCAAGAAAGAAGTGACTGCCCATCAAATCGATGCCCATGCACTTGTTTAGTCAAGCTACAGTCAGTGATAGCAATAGATATCCTTCACTCTCTCAGTGTCAAGGCAAACTATTAAAAACTATAGAGCCAAAACCTTCCAAGCCTTGATAACTTAGTACAAGGTAGTGCGGTTCTACCCTTCAGAAAGACAATCTTCTTTGCCTGTTTAACAAAGCAGCAGCTCCTAAAGTCTTCAAGATCTCAGACAATTAACCACATACAGTGCCTACAGGTTATAAAGAGAGCAAATGTGCAAGTGAGGAAGCCAGCGGAGCAAGACAGCACAAGAATGGTGGTTTCTAATAAACAGTTCTCATTGAAAAGTGGAAACATTGCGTATCCATAAGAAAAATGGATAAATGAAAACAGATTGCAAGATCCTTTTCATTTGGAGGAGAGTTACTGAAATTTCACTTGTAATAATGCAATTTAGTTTGTGCGCATTGTCAATCGTTCCCTCACAAACAAGGCACTGCATAAAAGACTCACATAGGAGCATGCCACATGCTGCAAAGCATACATTGCTTTTAATGCTCCACTCTGCAAACTTTACAGCTCCCTCAGTCACAAAGAAACCATATGAAAGAAAAATCAAGCTGACTATAAACCCATTTGAGCAGGTTTCTTTGATAATTCCCAATGACTCCTCCTTAGAAGGAGCTTGCTCGGATTTGCTCGAGAGTTGGATTGCGCCCCGAGTGGTTTTGCTCTACAGCTTTAAACACGGCACTTCATATCAATGGCCTCACACAAATGTCACAGTGCAGTGGAAATGCAACTTTGACTCCTCAAAGCCAGAACTCACCTCTGTGTGATTAAGTGCAGGAAAGAGTTATGAGCCCCACAGAGCTAAAGGCTAGCACTTGGCCATCTTAACTCTGACATACCCAAAGTACATGTCCTTCACCAAACAACCCAAATACCTCACAGCACATTTTGGAATGATTGTGTTTAAAACATATTTTCAAAAATAAAAAAATATTTCATCATACAATATCATAAGTGAGTAAGTACAGCTGTTCCTGCCAAAAAAAAAAGCACTTAATACTCATCACTACTAACTCTGAAATAGACCTTAACCATATATCATGAGACATTTGGTGAGTTTTGGCCAATACAAAATGCCCATTTTAGAGGCAGACCTTTTAAGTGGTGAGGTCTACTCTTTCTAAAAAAAAAAAATTCCTTTTTGCTTCTCCAGGAGCACAGTAGAAGGGCATTTACATGATCAATAATAATGATATTAGCTAGTTCACATGGAAAGTCAGAACCTTGACAGCACCCAGGTTAAATATTTCAGTAGTATTGCTAGGCCATGTGCCAGCAAGTACCCACCTGCTCTGCCAGCTGATGTTTATGCTCTGCTGAAGCTTTCTCCAGTTCTGCAATCTTCCCCTGTTGTTGAAGTACCACTGTGCGAAGGTGTTTGGTACAGTTGTGGTTTGGTAGTTCATCTTTGGGCATTTCTAATCTGAAAAAGGGAAGACGACCAAGGTAAAATAACAGAACAGCAGAACCAATTACTATAGTTTCCCTAAAAACAAATCTTGTTAATTTTAATCAGCTAAGCAACAACAAATATGACAGTTAAAATAGCTCAATCTTTTGAGGATGCGTCCAAGAATCCTCCTTTTCACTCTGGAAAGGACTCGGCACCACGCTGCTGAATGAAGGGTGCGAGAGAACAGCACAGGTTCACTCAAGTCACAGATTCGCATCTCCTTGAATGGCCAGCTTGTTACTGACAGACACTCTCACTAGGCAGCACGGGTATGATCAGCACATCACTTGTGGAGAAGGGCAAATAAAAGGAGGGCAGGAAATGGGTAGGTCTTCCATGACAACAGACTCGAAATGGATTACAACATTAAGAAAACATCCAGAAGTCAGTTTATATTCGCCATACTTTCTCTTTATCTTATTTGTGCCTCCTGTACCATGAATCATTCGGAAGCCATGAGGGCCAAATGAGGGCAGAGAAATTGATCCTTCATGGCTGGGTGGGTTGTGAATGGGAGAAGAGGCAATGTTTTCTGCTTCCAACTACAATGAAATGATCCTTGGGAGGAAAGAATAAGCAGAGCTGGACATCAAACAGCTTCAGGATAGGACATGGTTATGATGCTGGTCGATAATCATGGTCTTCCAGGCTCAATGAAGAGTAGCCATTTAGATTAGATTCCCTACAATGTGGAAACAGGCCCTTCGGCCCAACAAGTCCACACCGACCCTCTGAAGAGTAACCCACCCAGACCCATTCCCCTCTGACTAAAGCACCTAACACTGAGCAATTTAAGAACAGTATCAAAAAAGTGTACAGCCACCCAAAGAGCTAACACTAGAAGACTAACGAAAGCAAAGTCAAATCACAACAAAGAAAAAGATAAACAATAGACAACTTTTCTTAACTCCCTGACAGCTGGTTTACCAGTACCCTATCCAGGTGACCGTTCATCATACATAAGCCAGATTATCGAAATCTCTAAGCCCGCCCTCAAACAGCCTTTTACCAAGATGACTGGAAGCACCTCACCACTGGGTTTGGGGAAGATAGATAAACTCAACACAAACCAGCAATTGGAGCTGGTCCCTTCCTTTGGCTCAGTAAGAACTATGTTCTACATTTGTTCACCTAAAATACAGGTGCATGTACAGTTCTGAAAGCTCGTTGTAAGAAACTCACCCACATCCCTGCTCACAGGTCACGGGTCGCTTCGGATTGTGCTCGCAATCATTGAGGTGAGAGGTCAACTGATCAAGCCGCACCACAGCTGTGCAGCCATAGCTGGCATTGTCGCAGGTGATCTGCAGTTTGGACAGCATGTTCCGCATGATGCGGGGAACGGGTCGAAGGTGGGCTAGAGTAACAACACTGCGATCCACCGGGCAGGTCTGCTGCTGGGAGAACCACTGGGTGATGCAGGCATTACAGAAAGCATGCTCACAGTGTGGTGCCTAGGAGAGAACAGAGGAGACAGCAAATGAACCAACGAGAGAGAGAGCGCGAGCGAGAACAAATAAAGAAAACTGCACCAGTCATCTGGGAATCCAATTTGTGGTG
>NW_026868668.1:0-27096 GCF_020745735.1 Hemiscyllium ocellatum | reverse complement strand
TCCCTCAATACCTCTGAAAGTGCTCCCTCAATACCTCAGAAAGTGTTCCCTCAATACCTCAGGTAGTGCTCCCTCAATACCTCAGGTAGTGCTCCCTCAATACCTCAGGTAGTGCTCCATCGATACCTCAGGTAGTGCTCCCTCAATACCTCAGGTAGTGCTCCATCGATACCTCAGGTAGTGCTCCCTCAATACCTCAGGTAGTGCTCCATCGGTACCTCAGATAGTGCTACCTCAATACCTCAAAAATGCTACCTCAATTCCTCAGAAAGTGCTCCTCCTATATCTCAGATAGTGCTCCCACAGTACATCAGAAGTGCTCCCTCTATACCTCAGACTGTGCTCCCTCAATAACTCAGATAGTGCTCCCACAGTATCTCAGAAAGTGCTACCTCAGTGCCTCAGAAAGTGTTCCCTCAATACCTCAGACAGTGCTCCCTCAGATACTCAGACAGTGCTCCCTCAGATACTCAGACAGTGCTCCCTCAGTACCCCAGAAACTGCCTCCTCAATACCTCAGCTGGCTCTCCATCAGTACCTCAGGTAGTTCTCCCTCAATTTCTCTGACAGTGCTCCCTCAGTACCTCAGAAGGTTATTCCTCAATAACTCAGAAAATGCTCCATCAATATCTCAGATAATGCTCCATTAATTCCACAGATAGTGCTCCCTCAATACCTCAGAAAGTGCTCCCTCAGTACCTCAGATAATGCTCCCTCAATACCTCTGAAAGTGCTCCCTCAATACCTCAGAAAGAGTTCCCTCAATACCTCAGGTAGTGCTCCCTCGATACCTCAGGTAGTGCTCCATCGATACCTCAGGTAGTGCTCCATCGATACCTCAGGTAGTGCTACCTCAATACCTCAGGTAGTGCTACCTCAATACCTCAAAAATGCTCCCTCAATTCCTCAGAAAGTGCTCCTCCTATATCTCAGATAGTGCTCCCACAGTACATCAGAAAGTGCTCCCTCTATACCTCAGACTGTGCTCCCTCAATAACTCAGATAGTGCTCCCACAGTATCTCAGAAAGTGCTACCTCAGTGCCTCAGAAAGTGTTCCCTCAATACCTCAGACAGTGCTCCCTCAGATACTCAGACAGTGCTCCCTCAGTACCCCAGAAACTGCCTTCTCAATACCTCAGCTGGCTCTCCATCAGTACCTCAGAAAGTGCTCCCTCAGTACCTCAGATGGTTCTCCCTCAGTACCTCAGAAAGTGTTCCCTCAGTACCTCAGATGGTTCTCCCTCAGTACCTCAGAAAGTGTTCCCTCCATACCTCAGAAAGTGCTCCCTCCATACCTCAGAAAGTGCTCCCTCCATACCTCAGATAATGCTCCCTCAATTCCCAGATAGTTCTCCCTCAGTACCTCAGAAAGTGCACTCTCAATACCTCAGAAAGTTCTCCCTCAGTACTCCAAAATGTGTTCCCTCAGAACCTCAGAAAGTGTTCGCTCAATATCTCAGAAAGTGCACCTCAATTCCTCAGTACATCTGAAATTGCTCCCTCAGTACATCAGAAAGTGACCCCTCAGTACATCAAAAAGTGCTCTCTTAATACCTCAGACAGTGCGACCTCAATACCTCATAATGTGCTCCCTCAGTACCACAGAAAGTGCTCCCTCACTATCTCAGAAAGTGCTCACTCAGTACCTCAGAAAGTGCTCTCTCAGCACCTCAGACAGTGCTCCCTCAATACCTCAGAGGGCTCTCCCTCAGTACCTCAGGTAGTTCTCCCTCAATACCTCAAATATTTCTCCCTCAATACCTCAGAATTACTCCCACAGTACCTCAGATAGTTCTCCCTCAATTCCTCAGATAGTTCTCCTCAGTACCTCAGATAGTTCTCCCTCAGTATCTCAAAGTGCTCCCTCAATACCTCAGAAAGTGCCCCTCAATACCTCAGACAGTGCTCCCTAAGTACCACAGAAAGTTCTCCCGCAGCACCTCAGAAAATGCTCCGTCAGGACATCAGAAAGTGCTCCCTCAGTTCCGCAGATGGTTCTCCCTCAATACCTCAAATAGTTCTCCCTCAGTACCTCAGAAAGTGCTCACTCAATACCTCAGATAATTCTCCCTCATTCCTCAGAATGTGCTCCCTCTATACTTCTGAAAGTGCTCCCTCAATACATCAGAAGTGATCCCTCAATACCTCAGAAAGTTCTTCCTCAGCACATCAGAAAGTGCTCCCTCAATACCTCAGATAGTCTCCCTCAATACCTCAGAAAGTGATTCCTCA
Source organism: Hemiscyllium ocellatum (assembly GCF_020745735.1). Classification (NCBI taxonomy): domain Eukaryota; kingdom Metazoa; phylum Chordata; class Chondrichthyes; order Orectolobiformes; family Hemiscylliidae; genus Hemiscyllium; species Hemiscyllium ocellatum. Next base: position 24,863 of record NW_026868668.1, on the reverse strand, counting down.
ATCCCTCAGATACTGTTCCCTCAGTACCTCAGAAATTGCTCCCTCAATATTTCAGAAAGTTCACCCACTATACCTCAGATAATGCTCCCTCAATTCCTCAGATAGTGCTCCCGCAGTACACCAGAAAATGCTCCCTCAATATCTCAGATAATGGTCCCTCAATTCCTCAGATAGTGCTCCCTCAATATCTCAGAATGTGCTCCCTTAGTACCTCACATAGTGTTCCCTCAATACCTCTGATAGTGCACCCTCAGTACCTCAGAAATTGCTCCCTCAATACCACAGAATGTGCTCCATCAATTCCTCAGATAGTGATCCCTCAGTACCTCAGATAGCTCTCCCTCAGTACCTCAGAAAGTGATCCCTCAGTACCTCAGAAAGAACTCCATCAGTATCTCAAAAAGTGCTCTCTTAATACCTCAGACAGTGCTACCTCAATACCTCATAAAGTGCTCTCTCAGTACCTCAGATAGTGCTCCCTCAGTACCTCAGAAAGTTTTCCCTCAGGACCTCAGAAAGTGCTCTCTCAGCACGTCAGAAAGACCTCCCTCAGTACCCCAGAAACCGCCTCCTCAATAGCTCTCATGGCTCTCCCTCACTACCTCAGGTAGTTCTCCCTCAGTAACTCAGAAAGTGCTCCCTGAATACCTCAGAACGTACCACCTCAATACCTCTGACAGCGCTCCCTCAGTACCTCAGATAGTTCTCCCTCAGTCCCTCAGATAGTACTCCCGCAATACATCAGGAAGTGCTCCCTCAATACCTCAAAATGTTGCCTCATTTCCTCAGAAAGTGCTCCCTCTATACACCAGAAAGTGCTCCCTCTGTACCTCAGAAAGTGCTCCCTCTGTACCTCAGAAAGCACTCCCTGAATACCTCAGGAAGTACCACCTCAATACCTCAGACAGCGCTCCCTCAGTACCTCAGATAGTTCTCCTCAGTACCTCAGATAGTTCTCCCTCAATACCTCAGGAAGTGCTCCCTCAATACCTCAGATACTTCTCCCTCAATACCTCAAAAAGTGCTCCCTCAATATCTCAGAAGGTTCTCCATCAATACCTGTTAATGTGCTCCCTCAATACGTCTGAAAGTGCTCCTTCAATACGTCTGAAAGTGATCCCACAGTACCTCAGAAAGTGCTCCCTCAGTACCCCACAAACTGCCCCCTCAATACCTCAGATGGCTCTCGCTCAGTACCTCAGGTAGTTCTCCCTCAATACCTTAAATAGTTCTCCCTCAGTACCTCACAAAGTGCTCCCTTTATACCTCAGATAGTTCTCCCTCAATACCTCAAATACTTCTCCATCAGTACCCTAGAAAGGGCTTCCTCAATTCCTCAGTACACCTGAAATTGCTCACTCAGTACCTCAGAAAGTGCCCCCTCAGTATCTCAAAAAGTGCTCTCTTAATACCACAGACAGTGCTACCTCAATACCTCATAACGTGCTCTCTCGGTACCACAGATAGTGCACCCTCACTACCTCAGAAAGTGCTCCTCAATCCCTCAAAAAGTGCTGCCTCAGTACCTCAGACAATAATCCCTCAATACCTCAGAAAGTGTTCTCTGAATATCTAAAAAAGTGCTCCGTCTATATCTCAGAAAGTGCTCCCTCAATCCTTCAGAAAGTCTCCCTCTGTATCTCAGAAAATGCTCCCTCAATACCTCAAGTGCTCCCTCAGTACCCAGAAACTGCCTCCTCAATACCTCAGATGGCTCTCCCTCAGTACCTGAGGTATTTCTCCCTCAATACCTCAAATAATTCTCCCTCAGTACCTCACAACGTACTCCCTCAATACCTCAGATAGTTCTCCCTCAATACTTCAAATAGTTCTCCCTCAGTACCTCAGAATGTGCCCCATCAAAACCTCAGACAGTGCTCCCTCAATACCTCAGAAAGTGCTCCCTCAGTACATCAGAAAGTGATCCCACAGAACATCAGATAGTGCTCCCTCAGTACCTCAAATACTGCTCCCTCAGTACTTCAGATAGTTCTCCCTCAGTACCTCTGATCATGCTCCCTCAATTCCTCAGATAGTGCTCCCTCATAACCTCAGACAGTGCTCCCCCAATAACCTCAGAAAGTGCTCTCTCAGTTCCTCAGAAAGTGCGACCACAATACATCAGAAAATGCTCCCGCAATACCTCAGATAGTGCGCCCTCAGTACCTCAGAAAGTGGTCCCTCAATACCTCAGAAAGTGCCCCATCAATACCTCTGACACTGCTCCCTCAGTACCTCAAAAAGTGCTCCCTCCGTACCTCAGAAAGAGCTCCCACAGTACCTCAGAAAATGTTCCCTGAATGCCAGAGAAAGTGCTCCCTCAGTATCTCAAAAGTGCTCCCACAATACCTTAGATAGTGGTCCCTCAATACCTCAGAAAGTGCCCCATCAATACCTCTGACACTGCTCCCTCAGTACCTCAAAAAGTGCTCCCTCCGTACCTCAGAAAGAGCTCCCACAGTACCTCAGAAAATGTTCCCTGAATGCCAGAGAAAGTGCTCCCTCAGTATCTCAAAAAGTGCTCCCACAATACCTTAGATAGTGATCCCTCAATACCTCAGAAAGTATTCCCTCAGTTCCTCAGAAAGTGTTCCCTCAGTACCTCAGAAAATGCTCCCTCAATACCTCAGAAAGTGCTCCCTCAACACCTCAGATGGTTCTCCCTCAACACCTCAGATAGTTCTCCATCAATACCTCAGATTGTTCTCCCCCAGTACGTCAGATAGTGCTCTCTCAATACTCAGAAAGTGCTCCCCCAGTACCCCAGAATGTGCTCCCTCAGTTCCTCAGAAAGTGCTCCCTCAATACCACAGATAATGCTCCCTCAATTCCCCAGATAGTTCTCCCTCAGTACCTCAGGAAGTGCTTCCTCAATTCCTCAGTACAGCTGAAATTGCCCCCTAGTACCTCAGAAAGTGTCCCCTCGGTATCTCAAAAAGCGCTGTCTTAATACCACAGACAGTGCTACCTCAATATCTCATAAAGTGCTCTCTCGGTACCACAGGTAGTGCTCCCTCAGTACCTCAGATAGTTCTCCCTCAATACCTCAGATAGTTCTACCTCAGTACCTCAGATAGTGCTCCCTCAATACCTCAGACAGTGTCCCCTCAATACCTCAGACAGTGCTCCCTCAGTCCCTCAGAAAATGCTCCGGCAATATCTCAGAAAGTGTTCCCTCAATACGTCAGAAAGCGCTCCCTCAATACTTCAGAAAGTGCTCCCTCAGTATCTCAGAAAGTGCTCCCTCAGTACCTCAGATAGTTCTCCCACAAAAACCTCAGATAGTTCTCCCTCAGTACCTCAGGTATTTCTCCCTCAAGACCTCAGACAGTGTTCACTCAATACCTCAGACCGTGCTCCCTCAGTACCTCAGATTATGCTCCCTCAATTCCACTGCTAGTTCTCCCTCAGTACCTCAGAAAGTGCTCCCTAAATACCTCATGTAGTGCTCCCTCAATACCTCAGATAGTGCTCCATCAATACCTCCGATAGTGCTCCCTCAATACCTCAGAAAGTGCTCGCTCAGTACGTCAGAAAGTGCTCCCTCAGTACATCAGAAAGTGCTCCCTCATAACCTCAGATAGTGTCCCCCAATAACCTCAAAAAGCGCTCTCTCAGTAACTCAGAAAGTGCTTCCTCATTACTTCAGAAAGTGCTACCACAATACCTCAGATAGTGCTCCCCCAATACCTCAGAAAGTACTCCCTTAGAACCTCAGATAGTTCTCCCTAAGTACCTCAGAAAGTGCTCCATGAATACCTCAGAAAGTGCCACCTCAATACCTCAGACAGTGCTCCCTCAACACCTCATAAAGTGCTCGCTCAGCACCTCGGATCGTTCTCCCTCAGTACCTCAGAAAGTGTTCCCTCAATACCTCAGAAAATGCTCACACAATATCTCAGATAGATCTCCCTCAATACATGTTAAAGTGCTCCCTCAATACGACTGAAAATGATCCCACAATACCTCAGAAAGTGATACCTCAATACCTCAGAAAGTCCTACCTCAGATAGTGCTCCCACAATACCTCAGATAGTGATCCCTCAGTACCTCAGAAAGTGCACTCGCAGTACCTCAGAAATGCTCCCTCAAAACCTCAGAAAGTGTTCCTCAGTTCCTCAGAAAGTGCTCCCTCAGTACCTCAGAAAGTGCTCCCTCAGTACCTCAGAAAGTGCTCCCTCAGTACCTCAGCCAGTGCTCTCTCAGTACTCAGAAATGCTCCCTCAAAACCTCAGAAAGTGTTCCTCAATTCCTCAGAAAGTGCTCCCTCAGTACCTCAGATTGTTCTCCCTCAATACCTCAAATATTCTCTGACAATACCTCAAATAGTACTCCCTCAGTACCTCAGAAAGTGCTCTCTTAATACCTCAGACACTGCTACCTCATAAAGTGATCTCTCGGCACTTCAGATGGTGCTCCCTCAGTATCTCAGAAATTGCTCACTCAGTACCTCAGAAAGTGTTCCCTCTGTACCTCAGAAAGTGCTCCCTCAGTACCCCAGAAACTGCCTCCTCAATACCTCAGATTGCTCTTGCTCAGTACCCCAGGTAGTTCTCCCTCAATACCTCAAATAGTTCTCCCTCAGAACCTCACAAAGTGCTCCCTCAGTACCTCAGATAGTTCCCCCTCAATACCTCAAATAGTTCTTCCTCAGTAACTCAGAAAGTACTCCCGTAATTCCTCAGAAAGTGTCCCCTCAATACCTCAGACAATGCTCCCCCAGTACCGCATAAAGTGCTCCCTCAGTACCTCAGAAAGTGCTTCCTCAGTATCTCAGAAAGTGCTCCCACAATTCCTCAGATAGTTCTCCCTCAGTACCTCAGAAAGTGTTCCCTGAATACCTCAGAACGTACCACCTCAATACCTCTGATAGCGCTCCCTCTGTACCTTCTATAGTTCTCCCTCAGTCCATCAGATAGTGCTCCCTCAATACCTCAAAGTGCTCCCTCAGTACCTCAGAAAGTGTTCCCTCAGTACATCAGAATAGCTCCCACAATACCTCAGAAAGTGCTCCCACAATACATCAGAAAGTGCTCCCTCAATACCTCAGAAAATGCTCCCTCAATACCTCAGATAGATCTCCCTCAGTACCTGTTAAAGTGCTCCATTAATATGTCTGAAAGTACTCCCTCAATACGTCTGAAAGTGATCCCTCAATACCTCAGATAGTGCTCCCACAATTACTCAGGTAGTGATCCCACAGTACCTCAGAATGTGCTCTCTCAGTACTCAGAAATGCTCCCTCAAAACCTCAGAAAGTGTTCCTCAGTTCCTCAGAAAGTGCTCCCTCAGTACCTAAGATAGTTCTCCCACAATACCTCAAATAATACTTCCTCAGTACCTCAGAAAGTGCTCGCTCAATACCTCAGAAAGTGCCCCCTCAATACCTCAGACAGTGCCCCCTCAATACCTCAGACAGTGCTCCCTCAATACCTCAGACAGTGCTCCCTCCATACCTCAGAAAGTGCTCCCTCAGTAACTCAGATAATGCTCCCTCAATTCCCCAGATAGTTCTCCCTCAGTACCTCAGAAAGTGTTCCCTCAGTACCTCAGAAGGTGCAACCTCAATTCCTCAGGACATCGGAAATTGCTCCCTCAATACTTCAGTAAGTGCCCCCTCAGTACCTCAAAAAGTGCTCTCTTAATACCTCAGACAGTGCTACCTCATTACCTCATAAAGTGCTCTCCTTACTTCAGATAGTGCTCCCTCAGTACCTCATAAAGTGCTCCCTCAGTACCTCAGAAAATGCTCCCACAATACATCAGAAAGTGCTCCCACAGTACCTCAGACAGTTTCCCTCAATCCCTCAAATACTTCTCCCTCAGTACCTCAGAATGTTCTTCCACAATTCCTCAGATAGTTCTCCCTCAGTACCTCAGATAGCTCTCCCTCAATACCTCAGATAGTTCTCGCTCAATACCTCAGAAAGTGCTCCCTCAGTACCTCAGACAATGATCCCTCAATATCTCAGAAAGTGCTCTCTCAATATCTAAAAAAGTGCTCCCTCTATATCTCAGAAAGTGCTCCCTCAATCCCTCTGAAAGTGCTCCCTCAGTGCCCCAGAAACTGCCTCCTCAGTACCTCAGATGGCTCTCCCTTAGTACCTGATGTAGTTCTCCCTCAATACCTCAAATAGTTCTCCCTTAGTATCTCACAAAGTGCTCCCTCAGTACCTCAGATAGTTGTCCCTCAGTACCTCAAAAATGCTGCCTCAGTACCTCAGAAAGTGCTCCCACAATACCTCAGATCATGTTCCCTCAATACCTCAGACAGTGCTCCCTCAGTTACTCAGAACGTGCTCCCTCAATATCTCAAAGTGCCCCTCAATACCTCAGACAGTGCTCCCACTGTACCTCAGAAAGTGCTCCCTCAGTACATCAGAAAGAACTCCCACAGTACCTCAGAAAATACTCCCTGATTACCAGAGAATGTGCTCCCTCAGTATCTCAAAAAGTGCTCCCACAATACCTTAGATAGTGATTCCTCAGTACCGCAAAAAGTGCTTGCTCAATACCTCAGAAAATGCTCCCTCAACACCTCAGATGATTCTCCCTCAGTACCTCAGATAGTTCTCCATCAATACCTCAGAAAGTGCTCCCTCATTTCCTCAGAAAGTGCTCCCTCAATACCATAGATAATGCTCCCCCAATTCCCCAGATAGTTCTCCCTCAGTACCTCAGGAAGTGCTTCCTCAATTCCTCAGTACATCTCAAATTGCTCCCTCTGTACCTCAGAAATTGCCCCCTCGGTATCTCAAAAAGTGCTCTCTTAATACCACAGACAGTGCTACCTCAATACCACACAAAGTGCTCTCTCAGTACCACAGATAGTGCTCCCTCACTACATCAGAATGGGCTCCCTCAATATCTCAGAAAGTGCTCACACAGTACCTTCGAAAGTGCTCCCTTACTACCTCAGAACGAGCTCCCTCAATCCCCCAGAAAGTGCTGCCTCAGTACCTCAGATAATGCTCCCTCAATATCTCAGAAAGTGCTCCCACAGTATCTCAGAAAGTGTTCCTTCAATCCCTGAGAAAGTGCTCCCTCTGTGCCTCAGAAAATGCTCCCTCTGTACCCCAGAAACTGCCTCCTCAATACCTCAGATGGCTCTCCCTCAGTACCTCAGGTAGTTCTCCCTCAATACCTCAAATAGTTCTCCCTCAGTACCTGACAAAGTGCTCCCTTAGTACCTCAGATAGTTCTCCCTCAGTACCTCAGATAGTTCTCCCTCAGTACCTCAAATAGTTCTCCCTCAGTACCTCAGAAAGTGCCCCCTCAATACCTCAGAAAGTGATCCCTCAGTACCTCAGAAAGTGCTCCCTCAGTACATCAGAAAGTGCTCCCTCAGTACATCAGAAAGTGCTCCCTCAATACCTCAGATTGTTCTCCCTCAGTACCTCAAATAGTGCTCCCTCAGTACCTCAGAAAGTGCTCCCTCAATACCTCAAGAATGCTGCCTCAGTTCATCAGAAAGTGCTCCCTCATAACCTCAGACAGTGCTCCCCCTAAACCTCAGAAACCTCTCTCAATACCTCAGAATATGCTCCCTCTAATTCTCAAATAGTTGTCCCTCAGGACCTCAGAAAGTGTTCCCTCAATACCTCAGAAAGTGCTCGCTCAGTTCCTCAGAAAGAGTTCCCTCAATACCTCAGATAGTGCTCCCTCAATACCTCAGGTAGTGCTCCCTCAGTACATCAGAAAGTGCTCCCTCAATACCTCAAGAATGCTGCCTCAGTTCATCAGAAAGTGCTCCCTCATAACCTCAGACATTGCTCCCCCTAAACCTCAGAAAGTGCTCTCTCAGTAACTCCGAAAATGCTTCCTCATTACTTCGGAAAGTGCTACCACAATACCTCAGACAGTGCTCCTTCAGCACCTCATAAATTGCTCCCTCAGTACCTCAGGAAGTGCTCCCATGGTACATCAGAAGGAGCTCCCACAATACATCAGAAAGTGCTTCCTCAATACCTCAGATAGTGATCCCTCAGTACCTCAGACAGTGCTCTCTCAGTACCTCAGACAGTGCTCTCTCAGTACCTCAGCAATGCTCCCTCAAAACCTCAGAAAGTGTTCATTTCCTCAGAAAGTGCTCCCTCAGTACCTCAGAAAATGCTCCCTGAATACATCAGAAAGTGCCCGCTCAATACCTCAGAAAGTGCTCTCTCAATACCTCAGAAAGTGCCCGCTCAATTCCCCAGATATTTCTCCCTCAATACCTCAGAAAGTGCTCCCTCAGTACCTCAGAAAGTGTTCCCTCAATACTTCAGATCGTTCTCCATCAGTACCTCAGAAAATGCTCCCTCATTGCCTCTGACAGTGCTCCCTCAATACCTCAGAAAATGCTCTCTCAGTACCTCAGAAAATGCTCCCTCATTGCCTCTGACAGTGCTTCCTCAATACCTCAGAAAATGCTCTCTCAGTACCACAGAAAGTGCACCCTCAATACCTCAGATAAGGCTCCCTCAATTCCCCAGATCGTTCTCCCTCAGTACCTCAGAAAATGCTCCCTCAATACCTCAGAAAGTGCTGCCTCAATTCCTCTGAAAGTGCTCCCTCAGTACCCCAGAACCTGCCTCCTCAATATCTCAGATGGCTCTCCCTCAGTTCATCAGGCAGTTCGCCTTCAATGCCTCAAATAGTTCTCCCTCAGTACCTCACAAAGTGTTCCTTTAGTACCTCCAATAGTTCTCCCTCAATACTTCAAATAGTTCTCCATCGGTACCTCAGAAAGTGATCCCTCAGTACCTCAAAAGGTTCTCTCTTAATACCTCAGACAGTGCTACCTCAATACCCCATAAAGTGCTCTCTCGGTACCTCAGATAGTGATCCCTCAATATCTCAGATAGTTCAACCTCAATACCTCAAAGTGCTCCTGCAATACGTCAGATCGTATTCCCTCAGTAGCTCAAATACTTCTCCCTCAGTACCTCAGAAAGTGCTCCCTCAGTACATCAGAAAGTGCACCTCAATACCTCAGACAGCGCTCCCTCAGTAACTCAGAAAGTGCTCCCTCAGTACCGCAGGTAGTTCTCCCTCAATACCTCAGATAGTTCTCCCTCAATACCTCAGAAAGTGCTAACTCAATACCTCAGAAAGTGCCCCCTCAGTACCTCAGGTAGTTCTCCCTCAATACCTCAAATACTTCTCCCTCAGTACCTCAGAAAGTGCTAACTCAGTACATCAGATAGTGCTCCCTCAGTACATCAAATAGTGCTCCCTCAGTTCATCAAATAGTGCTCCCTCAATACCTCAAGAATGCTGCCTCAGTTCTTCAGAAAGTGCTCCCTCATAACCTCAGACAGTGTTCCCCAATAACCTTAGAAAGTGCTCTCTCAGTACCTCAGAAAGTGCTCCCACAATACCTCAGAGTGCTCCCTCAATACCTCAGAACGTGCTCCCTCAATACCTCAGAAAATGCTACCTCAATATCTCAGATAGTTCAAACTCAATACCTCAGAAAGTGCTCCCGCAATACGTCAGATTGTATTCCCTCAATACCTCAAATACTTCTCCCTCAGTACCTCAGAAAGTGCTCCCTCAGGACATCAGAAAGTGCCCCTCAATACCTCAGACAGCGCTCCCTCAGTAACTCAGAAAGAGCTCCCACAGTACATCAGAAAGTGCCCCCTCAATACCTCAGATAGTTCTTCCTCAATTCCTCAGAAAGTTCTCCCTCAATTCCTCAGATAGTCCTCCCTCAATACCTCAGATCATTCTCCCTCAGTACCTCAGAAAATGCTCCCTCAATACCTCTGACAGTGCTCCCTCAATACATCAGAAAATGCTCTCTCAGTACCTCAGAATGTGCTCCCTCAGTACCTCAGAATGTGCTCCCTCAATTCCCCAGATAGTTCTCCCACAGTACCACAGAAAGTGCTACCTCAATTCCTCTGAAACTGCTCCCTCAGTACCACAGAAACTGCATCCTCAATATCTCAGATGGCTCTCCCTCAGAACCTCAGGTAGTTCTCCCTCAATACCTCAAATAGTTCTCCCTCAGTTCCTCAGAAAGTGTTCCCTCAATACCTCAGGAAGTGCTACCTCAATTCCTCATAAAGTACTTCCTCAGTGCCTCAGAAAGTGCTCTCTCAGCACCTCAGAAAGAGCTCCCTCAATACCCCAGAAACTGCCTCCTCAATACCTCAGATGGATCTCCCTCAGTACCTCAGGTAGTTCGCCTTCAATGCCTCAAATAGTTCTCCCTCAGTACCTCACAAAGTGCTCCTTTAGTACCTCAGATAGTTCTCCCTCAATACCTCAAATAGTTCTCTCTCAGCACCTCAGAAAGTGCTCCCTCAATTCCTCAGATAGTTCTCCCTCAGTACCTCAGATAGTTCTCCCTCAGTACCTCAAAAGCTGCTCTCTTAATACCTCAGACAGTGCTACCTCAATACCTCATAAAGTGCTCTCTCGGTACCTCAGATAGTGTTCCCTCAATACCTCAGAAAGTGCTCCCTCAATACCTCAGAAAATGCACCCTCAATATCTGAGATAGTTCAACCTCAATACCTCATAAAGTGCTCCCGCAATACCTCAGATCGTATTCCCTCAATACCTCAAATACTTCTCCGTCAGTACCTCAGAAAGTGCTAACTCAGTACATCAGATAGTGCTCCCTCAATACCTCAAGAATGCTGCCTCAGTTCCTCAGAAAGTGCTCCCTCTATACCTCAGACAGTGCTCCCTCATAACCTCAGACAGTGTTCCCCAATAACCTCAGAAAGCGCTCTCTCAGTACCTCAGAAAGTGCTCCCTCAGTACCTCAGAAAGTGCTCCCACAATACCTCAGATAGTTCTCCCTCAGTACCTCATAAAGTGCTCCCTCAGTACCTCAGAAAGTGATCCCTCAGTACGTCAAAAGGTGCTCTCTTAATACCTCAGACAATGCTACCTCAATACCTCATAAAGTGCTCTCTCGGTACCTCAGATAGTGCTCCCTCAAAACCTCAGAAAGCGCTCCCTCAATACCTCAGAAAATGCTCCCTCAATATCTCAGATAGTTCAACCTCAATACCTCATAAAGTACTCCCGCAATACGTCAGATCGTATTCCCTCAATACCTCAAATACTTCTCCCTCAGTACCTCAGAAAGTGCTCCCTCAGAACATCAGATAGTGCCCCTCAATACCTCAGACAGCGCTCCCTCAGTAACTCAGAAAGTGCTCCCACACTACCTCAGAAAGTGCCCCCTCAGTACCTCAGATATTTCTCCCTCAATACCTCAGAAAGTGCTCCTTAATCCCTCAGATAGTTCTCCCTCAATACCTCAGATCGTTCTCCCTCAGTACCGCAGAAAATGCTCCCTCAATGCCTCTGACAGTGCTCCCTCAATACCTCAGAAAATGCTCTCTCAGTACCACAGAAGTGCTCCCTCAATACCTCAGATAATGCTCCCTCAATTCCCCAGATAGTTCACCCTCAGTACCTCAGAAAATGCTCCCTCAATCCCTCAGAAATTGCTACCTCAATTCCTCTGAAATTGCTCCCTCAGTACCCCAGAAACTGCCTCCTCAATATCTCATATGGCTCTCCCTCAGTACCTCAGGTAGTTCATCCCTCAATACCTCAAATAGTTCTCCCTCAGTACCTCAGAAAGTGCTCCCTCAATACCTCAAAGTGTTCCCACTGTAACTCAGAAAGTGCTCCCTCAATACCTCATAAAGTACTTCCTCAGTGCCTCAGAAAGTGCTCTCTCAGCACCTCAGTAAGTGCTCCCTCAGTACCCCAGAAACTGCCTCCTCAATACCTCAGATGGCTCTCCCTCAGTGCCTCAGGTAGTTCACCTTCAATGCCTCAAATAGTTCTCCCTCAGTACCTCACAAAGTGCTCCTATAGCACCTCAGATAGTTCTCCCTCAATACCTCAAATAGTTCACCCTCAGTACCTCAGAAAGTGCTCCCTCAGTACCTCAGATAGTTCTCCCTCAGTACCTCAGAAAGTGATCCCTCAGTTCCTCAAAGGTTGCTCTCTTAATACCTCAGACAGTGCTACCTCAATACCTCGTAAAGTGCTCTCTCGGTACCTCAGATAGTGCTCCCTCAATACCTCAGAAAATGCTCCCTCAATATCTCAGATAGTTCAAACTCAATACCTCATAAAGTGCTCCCGCAATACCTCAGATCGTATTCCCTCAATACCTCAAATACTTCTCCCTCAGTACCTCAGAAAGTGCTAACTCAGTACATCAGATAGTGCTCCCTCAGTACATCAAATAGTGCTCCCTCAATACCTCAAGAATGCTGCCTCAGTTCTTCAGAAAGTGCTCTCTCTATACGTCAGATAGTGCTCCCTCAATAACTCAGAAAGTGCTCCCTCATAACCTCAGACAGTGTTCCCCAATAACCTTAGAAAGTGCTCTCTCAGTACCTCAGAAAGTGCTCCCACAATACCTCAGATAGTGCTCCCTCAATACCTCAGAAAATGCTCCCTCAATATCTCAGATAGTTCAAACTCAATACCTCAGAAAGTGCTCCCGCAATACGTCAGATTGTATTCCCTCAATACCTCAAATACTTCTCCCTCAGTACCTCAGAAAGTGCTCCCTCAGGACATCAGAAAGTGCCCCTCAATACCTCAGACAGCGCTCCCTCAGTAACTCAGAAAGAGCTCCCACAGTACCTCAGAAAGTGCCCCCTCAGTACCTCAGAAAGTTCTCCCTCAATCCCTCAGATAGTTCTCCCTCAATCCCTCAGATCGTTCTCCCTCAGTACCTCAGAAAATGCTCCCTCAATACCTCAGATAATGCTCCCTCAATTCCCCAGATAGTTCTCCCACAGTACCACAGAAAGTGCTACCTCAATTCCTCAGAAACTGCCTCCTCAATATCTCAGATGGCTCTCCCTCAGAACCTCAGGTAGTTCTCCCTCAATACCTCAAATAGTTCTCCCTCAGTACTCAGAAAGTTTTCCCTCAATACCTCAGGAAGTGCTACCTCAATTCCTCAGTACATCTGAAATTGCTCCCTCTGTACCTCAGAAAGAGCTCCCTCAATACCCCAGAAACTGCCTCCTCAATACCTCAGATGGCTCTCCCTCAGTACCTCAGGTAGTTCACCTTCAATGCCTCAAATAGTTCTCCCTCAGTACCTCACAAAGTGTTCCTTTAGTACCTCAGATAGTTCTCCCTCAATACCTCAAATAGTTCTCCCTCAGTACCTCAGAAAGTGCTCCCTCAATTCCTCAGAAAGTTCTCCCTCAGTACCTCAGATAGTTCTCCCTCAGTACCTCATAAAGTGCTCCCTCAGTACCTCATAAATTGATCCCTCAGTACCTCAAAAGTTGCTCTCTTAATACCTCAGACAGTGCTCCCTCATAACCTCAGACAGTGTTCCCCAATAACCTCAGAAAGCGCTCTCTCAGTACCTCAGAAAGTGCTTCCTCACTCCCTCAGAAAGTGCTCCCACAATACCTCAGATAGTGCACCCTCAGTACCTCAGAAAGTGATCCCTCAGTACCTCAAAAGCTGCTCTCTTAATACCTCAGACAGTGCTACCTCAATACCTCATAAAGTGCTCTCTCGGTACCTCAGATAGTGCTCCCTCAAAACCTCAGAAAGCGCTCCCTCAATACCTCAGAAAATGCTCCCACAATATCTCAGATAGTTCAACCTCAATACCTCATAAAGTGTTCCCGCAATACGTCAGATCGTATTCCCTCAATACCTCAAATACTTCTCCCTCAGTACATCAGAAAGTGCCCCTCAATACCTCAGACAGCGCTCCCTCAGTAACTCAGAAAGTGCTCCCACAGTACCTCAGAAAGTGCCACCTCAGTACCTCAGGTAGTTCTCCCTCAATACCTCAGAAAGTGCTCCCTCAATCCCTCAGATTGTTCTCCCTCAATCCCTCAGATAGTTCTCCCTGAGTACCTCAGAAAATGCTCCCTCAATACCTCTGACAATGCTCCCTCAATACCTCAGAAAGTGCTATATCAATTCCTCTGAAAGTGCTCCCTCAGTACCCCAGAAACTGCCTCCTCAGTATCTCAGATGGCTCTCCCTCAGTACCTCGAGTAGCTCTCCCTCAATACCTCAAATAGTTCTCCCTCAGTACATCAGAAATTGCTCCCTCAATTCCTCAGATAGTTCTCCCTCAGTACCTCAGATAGTTCTCCCTCAGTTCCTCAGAAAGTGCTCCCTCAATACCTCAGAAAGTGCCCCCTCAATTCCTCAGAGACTGCTACCCCAGTACCTCATAAAGTGCTCCCTCAGTACCTCAGAAAGTGATCCCTCAGTTCCTCAAAAGTTGCTCTCTTAATGCCTCAGACAGTGCTCCCTCAATACCTCAGATCGTATTCCCTCAATACCTCAAATACTTCTCCCTCAGTACATCAGATAGTGCTCCCTCAATACCTCAAGAATGCTGCCGCAGTTCCTCAGAAAGTGCTCCCTCATAACCTTAGACAGTGTCCCCCAATAACCACAGAAAGCGCTCTCTCAGTACCTCAGAAAGTGCTTCCTCACTCCCTCAGATAGTGCACCCTCAGTACCTCAGAAAGTGTTGCCACAATACCTCAGAAAGTGCTCCCTCAATTCCTCAGATAGTTCTCCCTCAGTACCTCATAAAGTGCTCCCTCAGTACCTCAGAAAGTGATCCCTCAGCTCCTCAAAAGTTGCTCTCTTAATACCTCAGACAGTGCTACCTCAATACCTCATAAAGTGCTCTCTCGGTACCACAGATAGTGCTCCCTCAATACCTCAGAAAGTACTCCCTCAATACCTCAGAAAATGCACCCTCAATATCTCAGATAGTTCAACCTCAATACCTCAAAGTGCTCCCGCAATACGTCAGATCGTATTCCCACAATACCTCAAATACTTCTCCCTCAGTACCTCAGAAAGTGCTCCCTCTATACCTCAGATAGTGTCCCCCAATAACCACAGAAAGCGCTCTCTCAGTACCTCAGAAAGTGCTTCCTCACTCCCTCAGATAGTGCACCCTCAGTACCTCAGAAAGTGTTGCCACAATACCTCAGACAGTGCTCCCCCAGAACCTCGTAAAGTGCTCCCTCAGTACCTCAGAAAGTGATCCCTCAGTACCTCAAAAGCTGCTCTCTTAATACCTCAGACAGTGCTACCTCAATACCTCATAAAGTGCTCTCTCGGTTCCTCAGATAGTGCTCCCTCAATACCTCAGAAAATGCTCCCTCAATATCTCAGATAGTTCAACCTCAATACCTCATAAAGCGCTCCTGCAATACGTCAGATCGTATTCCCTCAATACCCCAAATACTTCTCCCTCAGTACCTCAGAAAGTGCTCCCTCAGTACCTCAGATAATGCTCCCTCAATTCCCCAGATAGTTCAACCTCAGTACATCAGAAAGTGCCCCTCAATTCCTCAAACAGCGCTCCCTCAGTAACTCAGAAAGAGCTCTCACAGTTCCTCAGAAAGTGCCCCCTCAGTACCTCAGGTAGTTCTCCCACAGTACCTCAGAGCGTTCTCCCTCAGTACCTCAGAAAATGTTCCCTCAATACCTCTGACAGTGCTCCCTCAATACCTCAGAAAATGCTCTCTCAGTCTCTCAGAAAGTGCCCCTCAATTCCTCAAACAGCGCTCCCTCAGTAACTCAGAAAGAGCTCTCACAGTTCCTCAGAAAGTGCCCCCTCAGTACCTCAGGTAGTTCTCCCTCAATACCTCAGATAGTTCTTCCTCAATACCTCAGAAAGTGCTCCCTCAATCCCTCAGATCGTTCTCCCTCAATACCTCAGAAAATGCTCCCTCAAAACCTCAGAAAATGCTCCCTCGATACCTCAGAAAATGCTCCCTCAATACCTCAGAAAGTGTTCCCTCAACACCTCAGAAAGTGCTACCTCAATTCCTCTGAAAGTGCTCCCTCAGTACCCCAGAAACTGCCTCCTCAATATCTCAGATGGCTCTCCCTCAGTACCTCAGGTAGTTCTCCCTCAATACCTCAAATAGTTCTCCCTCAGTACCTCAGAAGTGTTCCCTCAATACCTCAGGAATTGCTACCTCAATTCCTCATAAAGTACTTCCTCAGTGCCTCAGAAAGTGCTCTCTCAGCACCTCAGAAAGTGCTCCCTCAGTGCCTCAGAAAGTGCTCCCTCAGTACCTCAGAAAGAGCTCCCTCAGTACCCCAGAAACTGCCTCCTCAATACCTCAGATGCCTCTCCCTCAGTACCTCAGGTTGTTCGCCATCAATGCCTCAAATAGTTCTCCCTCAGTACATCACAAACTGCTCCTTTAGTACCTCAGATAGTTATCCCTCAATACCTCAAATAGTTCTCCCTCAGTACCTCAGAAAGTGCTCCCTCAATTCCTCAGATATTTGCCCCTCAGTACCTCAGATAGTTCTCGCTCAGTATCTCAAAAAGTGCTCCCTGAATTCCTCAGAAAGTGCCAACTCAATACCTGAGTCAGTGCTCCCTCAGCACCTCAGAAAGTGCTCCCTCAATACCACAGAAATTGCTCCCTCAATATTTCAGATGATTCTCCCTCAATACCTCAGAGAATGCTCACTCAATATCTCAGATAGTTCTCCCTCAATACGTCTGAAAATGCTCCCTCAATACCTCAGAAAGTGATCCCTCAATCACTCAGATAGTGCTGCCTCAATATTTCAGATAGTTCTTCCTCAGTACCTCAGATAGTGCTCCTTCAATACCTCAGAAAGTGCTCCCTCAATACTTGCGAAGGTGCTCCCTCAATTCTTCAGATAGTTCTCCCTCAGTACCTCAGATAATGCTCCCTCAATTCCTCAGATAGTTCTCCCTCAATACCTCAGGTAGTGCTCCCTCAGTACCTCAGAAAATGCTCCCTCAATACCTCTGACAGTGCTCCCTCAATACCTCAGAAAGTGCTACCTCAATTCCTCAGTACATCTGAAATTGTTCCCTCAGTACCTCAGTAAGTGCCCCCTCAGTACCTCAAAATGTGCTCTCTTAATACCTCAGACAGTGCTACCTCAATACCTCATAAAGTGCTCCCTCAGTACTTCAGAAACTGCTCCCTCAGAGCCTAAAAAAGGGCTCTCTCAATACCTCAGAAAGTGCTCCCTCAATATCTCAGGTTGTTCTCCCTCAGTACCACAGAAAGTGCTCCCTCAATACCTCAGACAGTCCTACCCCAGGACCTCAGATTCTGCTCGCTAAATACCTCAGAATGTGATCCCTCAATACCTCAGAAAGTCCTACCTCAGTACCTCAGATAGTGCTCCCACAATACCTCAGATAGTGCTCCCTCAGTACCTCAGAAAATGCTCCCTGAATACCTCAGAAAGTGCTCCCTGAGTACCTCAGATGGTTCTCCCTCAGTACCTCAGAAAGTGCCCCCTCAATACCTCAGAAAGTGCTCCCTCAATACCTCAGAAAGTGTTCCCTCAATACCTCAGAAAGTGCTACCTCAATACCCCAGAATGTGCTCCCTCAATTCCTCAGTACATCTGAAATTGTTCCCTCAGTACATCAGTAAGTGCCCCCTCAGTACCTCAAAAAGTGCTCTCTTAATACCACAGACAGTGCTACCTCATTACCTCATAACGTGCTCCCTCAGTACTTCAGAGAGAGCTCCCTCAAAACATCAGAAAGTGCTCCCTCAAAATCTCAGAAAGTGCTCCCTCAGTACCCCAGAAACTGCCTCCTCATTACCTCAGATGGCTCTCGATCAGTACCTCAGGTAGTTCTCCCTCAATAACTCACATAGTTCTCCCTCAATACCTCAGAAAGTGCTCCCTCAATTCCTCAGACAGTGCTCCCCCAGTAACTCATAAAGTGCTCCCTCAGTACCTCAGATAGTTCTCCCTCAATACGTCAAATAGTTCTCCCTCAATACCTCAGATAGTTCTCCCTCAATACCTCAGAAAGTGCTCCCTCAATTCCTCAGATAGTTCTCCCTCAGTACCTCAGATAGTTCTTCCTCAGTTCCACAGAAAGTGCCCCCTCAATACCTCAGACAGTGCTCCCTCAGTACCTCAGACAGTGCTCCCTCAGTACCTCAGATAGTTCTCCCCAATACCTCAAATAGTTCTCCCTCAGTACCTCAGAAAATGCGCCCTGAATTCCTCAGATAGTTCTCCCTCATTACCTCAGAACGTACTCCCTCAATACCTCAGAAAGTGTTCCCTCAATACTTCTGAAATTGCTCCCTCAGTACCTCAGAACGTGCTCCCTCAATACCTCAGAAAGTGATTCCTGAATAGCTCAGATAATGCTCCCTCAATACCTCAGAAAGTTCTCCCGCAGTACCTCAGATAATGCTCCCTAAATGCCACAAAAAGTGCTCCCTTGATATCTCAGATAATTCTCCCTCAGTACCTCAGAGAGTGCTCCCTCAGTACCTCAGAGAGTGCTCCCTCAGTACCTCAGACAGTGCTCCCTCAGTACCTCAGACAGTGCTCCCTCAGTACCTCAGACAGTGCTCCCTCAGTACCTCAGAAAGTACCCCCTCAATACCTCTGAAAGCACCACTTTGTTGTGTTTAACCCCCAAAGCCCCTCAGACAGTAGCTCCACAAAACATTCACATCCTCAACACTTCAGGGCTCTGCCCAGCTCCCCCCTCAGACTGTGTTCAAACCCTTTCAGACTGTAAGGACCCACATCCACTCCTGTCCAAGATTGGAGCCCATGTTCCCAGAACATGACTTATCTCTCTGGATTAATTTTAGAATTCCTACAGTGTAAAAGCAAGCCATTCCGTCCATTGGCCACACACCGACTGTCTGAACAGCATCCCACCCAGACTCACATCCTCTACTCTATCCCTGTAATGCTGCATTTCCCATGGCATCTTTGGACTGTGGGAGGAAACTGGAGCACCCGGAGGAAACGCACACAGATAGAGAGAGAATGTGTAAACTCTACACAGACAGTCACCGGGAGTTAGAATCAAACCACTGAGGCACCGTGCTGTCCTCTCTCCCTGGATGTCATCTCATCTAACCTTTTACTAAGTAATCTCCCATGTGAAACTTTCTCATCTGTCTCCTTGGTCATCCCTTCAAAAGCTCCATCAAGTTGGACACATCATTTCCACAAACAAAGCCAAGCTGACCATCCCTAATCAATTCTTGCTTTTCCAAATGTATGTAAGTTGTCTCTCAGAATGCCCTCCAACAGCTGACCCACCACTGCCATCAGGCTCACAGCTCCATAGTTCAATGGCTGTAACTTGCAGCCTTACTTCAATAATGGCCCATCATTAACCACCCTCCAGTCTTCAGGCACCTCACCCGTTGTCACTGATCGGTCCATCTGACAAGGCCATCTCCATCCTTCTGTAACCTAAGGCTATCCTCCTCAGTATTTATCACCCAACCAATCTTCATATCATTCATGAACCCAGTGATTAACCATCCACCATTCAAACCTACATCTTTTCTATCAGCCACATCAGCAAGACCCCAACAGTGAGACATGAACGGACAGAGATTTCTCATTGGGCCATCACTGTCTGCTTCCTGTCACTCAGCATTCTGCGCCAAATTCCTTGGATCTTGAGTTTTTGTGTTCACTATCAGTTTCCGGTATGGATCCTGATAAAAGCCTCACTGACCTCCAAGCAGGCGACAGGAAAGTATTGCCCTTATTTACACACCTGGTCACCTCCTTAAACAGTGCAATCCCATTGGTCAGACCTGACCTCCCCTTAACAGAACAATTCTGACTGTCCTTCATGAACTCCAGTCTCTTTAAATGCTGATTAATTCTATCTCCCAAAATTGCTTCCAACAGACGTCCCACCCACGATATTAGCCTGACCGGCCTGTAGCTGCCTGGTATATCCCATGCTCCCTCTTGAATAACAGTACCACATGGTCAGTCTGCAAACAACTCTCCTGTGGCCAGAGGGGATTTGAAAATGTTTGCTCGTGTACATGTCACTTCCTCCATCACCTCATTCGGTAAACTGAGATACATTTCCACCGTCTTTGGAGATTTATTGGGTTGTAAGAAGGCCAGACCACTCAGAACCATCTCTCTCTATATATATGTTTACTCATTTAATTATATCACAGAGCATCTCCACGATTTATTATCAACCCTGTCCCAGTGAGCACTGACAAAATGCATCCATTCACTACACCCTCTGGGTCCATGCACAAACTCTCTGTGTCTTCCACAGCCTACTCTTTCTCTCATTATCAATTCATCCTTAATGTCACTGTAAGGAACTTTCAGATTTTTATTTCCACTCTTAGCCCTCCTCTCTCCCAGACAATTACCCTGCGATACGGTTTGGAGGAGTGTGGATGTCATTCTGGAAGTGGATTAGCATTGGGAAGCTCACAAATAAGAAACACACGACTGTGCTGAGTGTGGGGCAGTGGGATCCATTTGGGATTTGCACACGGAAGCTGAGGAATAAACCTCAGCCCTGCAGCATGAAAATATCCCTTTGAGCTGGCAGGTCAGTCACGTGAAACGAACCCTCCAACCCTGGGAAAAGAGGATGTAACCTCTTCAAGTTCAAAAACCAAATGAAGACGGTCTGTTTGAACACAGTCTCTGGAATCTGGACACGGGAATCATTGCTGAGCAGGGTCTGTAGGACGCAGAAGCAGAAATGTACTGAACAATTCCAGATATTCCTCGTAGACCACAAGACATGGGAGCAGAAATTAGGCCATTCAGCCCATCTGACAGTGTGGCACTCACTCAGTACTGACTCTCTTACAATGCAGGTATCCCCCAGCCTGATGCGCTGACAGTGCAGCACTCCCTCAGTATTGATCCTCTGACAGTGCAGCACTCCCTCAGTACTGATCCTCTGACACTGCAGCACTGCCTCAGTACTGACCCTCTGAAACAACACTCCCTCAGAACTGACACACTGACCGTGCCGCACTCTCTCAGTAATGACCCTTTGACAGTCCATCACCCTCTCAGTACTGACCCTCTGACAATGCAGCTCTCCCTCAGTACTGACCCTCCAACAGTGCAGCATTCCCTCAGTACTGACCCTCCGACAGTGCAGCTCTCCCTCAGTACTGACCCTCCGACAGTGCAGTATTACATCAGTACTGAACCTCTGAGTGTTGCACTCTCTCTGGACTGACCCTCCGACAGTGCAGCATTCCCTCAATACTGCCCCTCTGACAGTGCAGCTCCCCCTCAGTACTGATCCTCTGACATTGCAGCACTCCCTCAGTACTGATCCTCTGACAATGCTGCACTCCCTCCACACTGATCCTCTGACAATGGTGCACTCCCTCCACACTGACCATCTGGCAGTGCAGCACTCCCTCAGTACTGATCCTCTGACACTGCAGCACTCCCTCCACACTGACCCTCTGACAATGCTGCACTCCCTCCACACTGACTCTCTGACAGTGCAGCCCTCCCTCAGTACTGACCCTCTGACAGTGCAGCACTCCCTCAGCACTGACCCTCTGACAATGTAGCACTCCCCCCACACTGACCCTCTGACAATGCTGCACTCCCTCCACACTGGCCCTCTGACAATGCTGCACTCCCTGCACACTGACCCTCTGACAGTGCAGCACTCCCTCCACACTGACCCTCTGACAGTGCAGCACTCCCTCAGTACTGACCCTCTGACAGTGCAGCACTCCCTCAGTACTGACCCTCTGAAACAACACTCCCTCAGAACTGACACACTGACCGTGTAGCGCTCCCTCAGTAATGACCCTTTGACAGTCCATCACCCTCTCAGTACTGACCCTCTGGCAATGCGGCAATTACTCAGTACTGACTGTCCGACACAGTGTGGCGCTCCATCAGTACTGACCCCCTCACAGCGCGGTGATCCCTCAGTACTAACCACCTCAGAGTGTGGCGCTCCATCAGTAGTAACCCTCTCACAGTGCGACACTCTGACAGCATGGCCATCCATTAGCACTGACCCTCAGAGAGTGCGCACTTCATCACTACTGACTCTCTCACTGCATAACAATCCCCCCGTCCTGACTCTCTGTCAATGCTGCACTCCCTCCACACTGATCCTCTGACAATGGTGCAATCCCTCCATATTGACCCTCTGACAATGCTGCACTCCCTCCACACTGATCCTCTGACAATGCTGCACTCCTCCAACACTGATCCTCTGACAATGCTGCACTCCCTCCACACTGATCCTCTGTCAATGCTGCGCTCCCTCCACACTGATCCTCTGACAATGCTGCACTCCCCCAACACAGACCCTCTGACAATGCTGCACTCCCTCCACACTGACCCTCTGACAATGCTGCACTCTCTCCACACTGACCCCCTGACAATGCTGCACTCCCTCCACACTGATCCTCTGATAGTGATGCACTCCCTCAGTACAGACCCTCTGACAGTGCAGCTCTCCCTCAGAACTGACTCTGACAGTGCAGCTCTCCTTCCGTACTGACCCTCTGACAGTGCAGCACTCCCTCAGTACTGAACTTTGGATAGTGCATGCTCCCTCAGTACTGACCCTCTGACAGTACAGCACTCCCTCATTGTTGACCCTCCGACAGTGCAGCACTACCTCAGTACTGACCCTCCGACAGTGCAGCACTACCTCAGCACTGACCCTCTGACAGTGCAGCACTCCCTCAGCACTGACCCTCTTTTTTCTATTTCATGGAGTCTTGTGGAAATGTGGAGACATAGGGTTTGCAGATTCTGAGGAAGCATGAGAGAGACACACAAACCAAGCCCTGTCTGAAACTCTCTGTAATAGACTATTCAGAGGCACAGAGATACACAGCTTGGAAACAGTCCTTCCTGTCCAACGCGACCATACCAACCAGATATTCTCATCTCATTTCGTTCCATTTGCTAGCACTTGGCTGATATCCCTCTAAACCCTTCCTATTCACATACTCATCCTGATGGCTTTCAAATGTCACAATTGTACCAGCCCCCATCACTTCCTCTGGCAGCTGCCTGCATGCCCTTGAATAAGTGCTCAAACATTCATACTGTCGATACAAACTCCAATAAACACCAACCTACAAAAGGCTATCATTGTCATCTTCAACCCACCCTTTGCTTCATCGTTATGCTGATTGCAGCACAGGTACAGAAACAGTCTTAGTGACCATCCACCGTCACCCTGTAATAAACTTATTTTCAAATGGGGCTTGCATGTGATTCCCACCCCCTCTAATAGTT
The DNA here is from genome assembly GCF_020745735.1 of Hemiscyllium ocellatum. Taxonomy (NCBI): domain Eukaryota; kingdom Metazoa; phylum Chordata; class Chondrichthyes; order Orectolobiformes; family Hemiscylliidae; genus Hemiscyllium; species Hemiscyllium ocellatum. The sequence continues at coordinate 1,805 of NW_026868668.1, read as the reverse complement.
ACCTGGAAGGTGGGGGTGAGCTGTACTCTCCTTACTGCAGTCCCTGGGTGCCCCACAGTGATGTCAGGGAGGGAGCTCCAGGATTTTGACCTGAACCCTGTAAAGAGCTCTCTTCCTGGAGTACCTTTTTAAAGTTGGGAAGTTTGTATAGACCAGGAGGACCCGAGAGCTGCTGTCCTGTCAGAGAGAGAGGCCTGGTGGGTGACACACCTCAGGTGAGGGGCGAGGTTGAGAAGCTGGGGCCTTCATGGTAATTTCAGACATGATAGAGATTGAGCCAACAGTGTTGGCATCACGATCCAGTTAGCTGAGATAACTGACCCCACTTTGTAGCAGAGGGGATTCAATCCCTTGAACAGAGCAAGCTTGAGAATTCAACACTAAAACCAATCTGTACGGACCCGCTGGAGACCTGAAACATCAATACAGAGATTGCTGAAGAAGCTAAGCATGTCCAGCAGCATCTCTGATGGGAGAGGGAGAAAGAGACAGAGAGAGAGTTCACCTTTCAATCCAGTGATTTCTGCGGGAAAGCTCCTTCAGAACAGACCGTTTTGAGGAAGGGTCACTTGAAATGTGAATTGTTCCTCTCTCTCCTCACCGTTGTTACTGAATATCCCCAGCCATCTGTTTGCTTGAGAATTTGATCTGACCTGATCCAAGCGTCACTGAGTCATTCAGTCTGTGCTCAATGCCCTGAGGCTGCTTCTGCTGAAAGTTGACAAACAGGTTTACGAGGTGTTCTGGGATAAACATACTGGGGGATGGTTTCTAAGGTATTGAGGGAGCACTATCTGTCAGTACAGGGTGCAGATGGTCGAAAGGTACAGATACACTTCATAGATCATAGAACAGTACAGCACAGAACAGGCCCTTCAGCCCACGATGTTGTGCCGACCATTGATCCTTATGGAACATAAACTTAATGTACAAACCCTCACATTTCTGTGACCATATGCATGTCCTGCAGTCTCTTAAATGTCCCCAATGACCTCGCTTCCACAACTGCTGCTGGCAACGCATTCCATGCTCTCACAGCTCTCTGTGTAAAGAACCCACCTCTGACATCCCCTCTATACTTTCCTCCAACCAGCTTAAAACTATGACACCTCGTGTTCACAATTTCTGCCCCGGGAAAAAATCTCTGTGTGGGTGGTAGTGAGGGTCAGGCTGGGGGCGGTGTGTGGGTGGTAGTGAGGGTCAGGCTGGGGGCGGTGTGTGGACAGCAGTGAGGGTCAGGATGGGGGCGGTGTGTGGGTGGTAGTGAGGGTCAGGCTGGGGGCGGTGTGTGGGTGGTAGTGAGGGTCAGGCTGGGGGCGGTGTGTGGGTGGTAGTGAGGGTCAGGCTGGGGGCGGTGAGTGGGTGGTAGTGAGGGTCAGGCTGGGTGCGGTGTGTGGGTGGGAGTGAGGGTCAGGCTGGGGGCAGTGAGTGGACAGCAGTGAGGGTCAGGCTGGGGGCAGTGTGTGGGAGGTGGTGAGGGTCAGGTTGGGTGCGGTGTGTGGGCGGTAGTGAGGGTCAGGCTCGGGACGGTGTGTGGGTGGTAGTGAGGGGCAGGCTGGGGGCGGTGTGTGGGTGGGAGTGAGGGTCAGGCTGGGGGCGGTGAGTGACAGCAGTGAGGGTCAGGATGGGGGCGGTGTGTGGGTGGTAGTGAGGGTCAGGCTGGGTGCGGTGTGTGGGTGGTAGTGAGGGTCAGGCTGGGGGGCGGTGTGTGGGTGGTAGTGAGGGTCAGGCTGGGGGCGGTGAGTGGGTGGTAGTGAGGGTCAGGCTGGGTGCGGTGTGTGGGTGGGAGTGAGGGTCAGGCTGGG
>NW_026868667.1:0-27452 GCF_020745735.1 Hemiscyllium ocellatum | reverse complement strand
CCTTCAGCCCAACAAGTCCACACCGACCCACCGAAGAGCAACCACCCAGACTCATTCCCCTACATTTACCCCTTCACCTAACACTACGGGCAATTTAGCATGGCCAATTCACCTGACCTGCACATCTTTGGACTGTGGGAGGAAACTGGAGCGCCCGGAGGAAACCCACGCAGACACGGGGAGAACATGCAAACTCCACACAGACAGTCACCTGAGGCTGGAATTGAACTTGGTTCTCTGGTGCTGTGAAGCAGCAGTGCTAACCATTGTGCCACCGTGCCACCCAGAACGTTTCATGAAGCCCCATCACCATCCCTGAGTATATCCTGTCTCACCGGCAGGACAGACACACCAGTGGTGGGGATACCCTGGGATATATTCAGGGAAGGAGTTACCCTGCGATTCCCCAACATTGATTCCCGAACCCAGGAAATCTCATGGTAACAGATCATGGTCAAGGAAATCGCCTGAGAATGGTTATCTCCTGCCTTCTCTCGGTGATAACTCAGTTCCCCTCGATGTTGGAAACAAATCAGAGGAAGCACTGAGGGTGAGAAGGACACAGAGCATCCTCTGTGTGTGGGACTTCAATGACCATCACCAGGAGTGTCCCCACGGGCCTCCCGCTGACTGAGCAGGGAGAGGCTTCATTACACAACAGCCAGACTGGGGGAAACAAACTCACCAAACTCCTTGTCCCAGATGGATCTGTCCCTGACAGTATCTGTAGGAGCAGCCAGCACACAGTCCTGGGGAGGGACAGTCTCAGCCTCACATTTGACTTACTCAAGATTAGTGTGTTCCTGGAACAGCACAGCAGGTCAGGCAGCATCCGAGGTGCAGGAAAACCACCGTTTCGGGCAGCAGACCTTCATCACAAATGAGGCTGCGAGTCTCCGGGATGGAGAGATAAATCATACTCGGCGTACTGCTCACTGTGTGATGTGGCACTCCCTCCTGTGAAGTAGGACATACTTCTAAAGGACCGAGCACATGGAAAATGGCCATCTATGAGGGACTGTGGGCTAGCAGCAGCTGCAGCATGAATGGCCTTCCCTCCAGCATAAAGTCAGAATTGGGCTATTCACTGATGGTTTCAAAATATTCAGCACCATTCCCAACTGCACCATTACTGAGGCAGGCTATTCAGCCCATCAGGAGTTTTAAACAGGAACAGAATGAGGCCATTCAGCCATTGGAGGCGGTTACTCAGCGATTGGAGCAGATCTTTTAATCTCTCATACCTGTGACACAGGAAATGGAAGGGAACATTCGGCATTTCAAAGCTGCTACACAGGAATACGGGGAGCTGTGCAGACCACAGCACTGCATTGATCTATAACCCCGGACTAGATATCTGTCCAGCACCGGGAGCTGTGCAGACCACAGCACTGCATTGATCTATAACCCCGGACTAGATATCTGTCCAGCACCGGGAGCTGTGCAGACCACAGCACTGCATTGATCTATAACCCCGGACTAGATATCTGTCCAGGACGGGGAGCTGTGCAGACCACAGCAGGCACTAATGTGTAAACCTGGAACAAATATCCATCCAGTATGTGGAAATGCACGGACTACACCATTGCATTATCTATGAACCTCAACCAGACAGTCTAACCAGCACAGAGACCTGTGCAGTGATCAGCCGTGAATTAATCTGTAATGCAGTAGCAGTTACCCTCCCAGCATGTAGGGCTGTGTACCCCACCCCAGTGCATTGATCTGTAACCCAGGAGCAGTTACCCTCCCAGAATGTAGAGCTGTGTACCCCACCCCAGTGCATTGATCTGTAACCCAGGAGCAGTTACCCTCCCAGCATGTAGGACTGTGTACCCCACCCCAGTACATTGATCTGTAACCCAGGAGCAGTTATCCTCCCAGCATGTAGGGCTTTGTACACCACCCCAGTGCATTGCTCAGTAACACTGTGTTAGATCCCTGCCCAGTGTGGGGAAACTTGCAGCCCATGCTGGAAGTGACAGGACGTACAGCTCCCACCCATTTCCAGCTCCATATCTCCATTGTGCCCTGACAAGGGGGTGCTGTGAGTGTGAACATCACTGCCAGAGAGAGATGGCGGGGGAATCAGTTTAAATATCACCACATGGGAGGGGTTTGGGGTATAGACAGAGACGGGGAGACTGAGAGACAGTGCCATGGACGGATGTGTTCCCAGGTTTCAGAATGCTGCAATGTAGACACTTTGATAACATCCTGTAATATGAGCCAGTCTTCCCAGGAAAGATGGGAAAAAGGGAGATTGGTGTGAGGTGAAATGATGGAGAGTTTTGGATGAACATTTGTTCTACAGCTTTGTAAATGGGAGTAGTTACAGCAGAATCTCTGACTCACTGAGCTGATTCTAACAATAATTTGCCTCAGTGCCATTGTCATTGAGTGTGACAGAGAGATTATCTGTACGAGGCCAAGCTAGATTCCTGGTGCTATCCTATCAAACACAACTCATTGATTACCCACCCCCCCCCCCCATGGTGTCCCTCTCATTCAGTACCAGCCCGATTCTCCCACCCGTCATGGCTGGAGGGAATCACATTTGCCCGGGTGCCCCTGGATATTCCGTGACCCCTGGCACTGGTGCCATCTTTGAAAGGCCAATGGGCACACAGTTGAGATTTCTCAGTTTGGAGCTGCCCTGTACAGTTTACCCCGAGCATGGCAGATAAGGGGCAATTACACCACGGTTTGTCGACAGGATCACGGAGGTCCTGGTGGATGGGCTAGTACAGAGGTGGACCATTCTCTTCCCAGAGGGAACTACAACACCAGACCCACTGAGCATGGTCTGAGCTCCCCACCCAGCTCAGTGCAGTATCTGCGGTCTGAAGAATTGTCCAGCAATACAGGACAAGCATCAATAACCTTCCCCGCTCTGTCAGGGTAAGGGTCACTGTATTCTTTCTGCTCCCTCACACTCACGGTATATCTGTTATAGCACCGACCCATGAATAAGGCTAATGCTCCAACACTGTCACTGCCACATGCAGCACCTTCTCTCTCTCTCTGTCTCTGTCTCTCTCTCTGTCTCTCTCTCTCTCTCTCTGTCATCCCGTCCACTTTACCCCCCACATCAGTTACACTGCATGGATACAACACTGTCTACAGACTCCCTCTGAAAACCTCACGATTAGCCATTATCCTCACCTGCACCAGCACTAACAGCAGGGCCACCCACCCCCACCATCCCTCCCTCCCTTTCTCCCATTCCAGGAGAAACAGCCTCGAATAGGACAGAAAGGGCCAAGCCGGGTGGTGGAGTGCCCGATATCCGTTCCTTCACTCCCCTCCCCCCGCCATGGGGGAAGGACGGGGACGCCTCGTGTGGGGATTCTGAAACATCCGCGTCCCACCGACCGAGTAAGGAGCAATGTTCAGTGAAGGGCAATTCTCACTTTAAACCCACTGGCAGCTCCGTTCCCTCCCGGCACAACTTAGAAGCCGTGGCCCTGATGCCATCTCCCTTCTGTGTCGAGTTGGTACAAATGGAATCCCCACGGTCTCGGGGGGCAGGAGGGTGGGCTCACAACACATCATCACCACCACCTCCTAGGAAGGAAGCACGGAGACTCCCTCCCTCACCTCCCCCTGTAAACAGCACAGATACTGACACTAATCTGTGAGAGTTACTGCTCTCCTCACTTGTCCTGACATCTTCAACAATCTGTGCTCATATACACGCAGCGCTCTCTGTTCCTGCAGCCCCTTTATAACGGCACAGCCTGTTTTAAACTGTCTTTCTTTATCTTTCATACCAAAATGCATCACCTCACAGTGCTCTGCATTGATCCCCGTCTACCAGCGTGTCACTGTCCTGTTAGAGTTCCACACTGTTCTCCATAGACTTTACAATTCTTGCAGGTTTGGTACCATTTACAAACATTAAGATTGTCACAGTGTCGCAGTCCCCATGAAACAACTGAAATCCTGCCCCACACACAGGAGTGTGAGCAAGTGAAATACTGATATATTCCCAAGGACAGAGTCGAATAATGACATACTGTCAATGGAGCAACAAACATCCTGACATATACGCCACAGAGTAGATGAAATACTGACAAACCACAGAGCAAGAGAAATCCGGATAGGTTCCATTTATCCATATTCACCAGGGTATAATGGGATGAAGGTGAAAGTGTGTACTGTACCTTTAAGCGAGGGTGAATGCTGCTCTGAACTGGGAGCTTACCTGAGATATGAGAGGATGGCAGACCCAGAAACAGTATATTGCTGTAGAGCTGGAGTCGGGTTATAAGAGATAGAGGGTCTTTCAGTTCACTTTCAGTGTTAAAAAATACATTGTTGTTTTTATTTAAACAGTGGAATTTGGGAGTTCTCTCTCACTCATATTTTAACAGATTACGAGGCGAATTGAGTATTTATTTATGTTTAGTTTAAATTACCAGATGAGCACAATGTTGTGTCCTAACAATTGCTGGGTGTGTATCTGTGTGTCTCTGTGTGGGGCAGGTCTGGCTGTCTCTGTGGTGCTGAAAGTGAATGCAATGCCACCCTCTGCTGGCCTCTCCACGCCACTGCACAGGCATTGGCAGAGGGAGAAATACAACAGGGATTCATTCGGAGAGGGGGAGGGAGAGGGCAGCTGCTCACAGCACCATCCAAACTGATGTCTTATCCATGTACTGATCTAAATATCCTTTAAACGTTGTAACTCTCCATGCTTTCACCACTTGCTCTGCAAGTTCATTCCACACACAAGCTAGCTTCTGTCTACAATAATTACCTCTCCTGACTTTTGTAAATCTTTTTTCCTCGCACCTTAAAATATCCCTCCGTTTTGAATCCCCAACTCTCGGGAAAAGACATCAGCCCTACAGCTTATCTGTACCCCTCATCATTTTATAAACCTCTGTAAAGTTACCCCTCCATCTCACACTCTCCAGTGAAAAATGTCCCAGTCGATCCAGCCTCTCTTTATAGCTCAATCCCTCCATTTCCAGCAACATCCAGGTTAATCTCTTCTGAACCTTCTCCAGCTTAATAATATCAAGATCAATAATATCAAAGTGAATAGTCAATGTATTTTATAAGGGTAGTGGACACCAAAACTAGAGGACATAGTTGTAAGGTAAGAGGGGAAAAATTTAAAAGTGACCTAAGGGGCAGCTGTTTCACCCAGAGGGTGGTGTGCCTATGGAAATAGCGGGCAGGATGCCCAGACTGGACACAGTATTCCAGAAGAGGTCTCGCCAATGTCCTGTACAGCCTCAACATGACGTCGCAATTCCGATACTCAAAGGTCTGACCAATTAGGAAAGTGTGCTAAACACCTTCGAGATGCACATTTTAAAGAATACTACCTGACAGCCTTGGTCTCTGTCCTACAACACTGCCAAAGGCCATACGTTTAATTGTATTAGTCCTACTCTTGTTGATTTACCAAATCCAATACCTCGCATTAATCCAAACTAAACTCCATCTGCCACGGCTCGGCCAGTGAGTGATATTACCACCTCCTCACCTTCCCCGTTTAATTTTAAAATGCCCACCCCTCTCCAGGAGGCCTGCACACTCCGGCCTTGATTTTCACAAAGACCCTGAGCTTGGTTTGCCTCGTGTGGTTAGAGGGAGGAGGGACAGATTGCAGACACAGTCAGTGGGGAGGAGAGGCTGGACAGTAGTCAGCGGCCTAGTATAATTTCATGGTTTTAGGCCGAGGGCAGACACACGTGAGAGTTGGGTTATACTGATCGGTGTTTTGGGACCAGAAATTAGGGTCTTTCTCCGTGTCTGGTGTTCAGTAATAAATAACTATTTGAGACCCTTCATTGGACAGAGTATGTCTGCAGGATTTCTTTCCCAAATATTGCAGACTACAGATAATAGCGATTAAAGATGTTCATAGTTACTTTCGATCTTGCACTTGTTTAACAAAGCAAAATGTTTTGTGTAGTTCAGTAATGGTAACCTGATTATAATAAATCCACACCGGCCCCTTAAAATGTGACCCAAAATCTAGGTATAATAGTGTAGTGGGTAGTGTCCCTGTCTCTGAGCCATGGCTCTGGGTTTGATTCCAATTCCTGAAATTGTTTGGTGGTGTTCCTAGCACTGGACCAGAAGGTGTGGATTCATGTCCTGCCTGTTGCAGAGGTATGTCACAGTATGACAGAACAGGCTGATGAACAAACACACAGGAGAATAATGTTACAGCTTTATCGGTATTGCCGAGTGGTGCTCGTGTTCCTACCTCTGGGCACAAAGGTCTAGGTATAAATCCCACAGAAGTGTCTCCTAATATATCTGAACAAACTGGTTTTAGAATTGTAGCTTGATGGAGACAGAACAGGTGTCGGTGTTGAATGTCAGCATTTCGGCCCGGGATTATTGAAAGTACAGCCATTCGTGTTGAATGAAGTCACATTTCGCAGCAGTAAAGGTTTATAAAATCAGAACGGTCATGGATAGGGTTTGTAGTCAAGGTTTTTCCCCAGGTTAGGGGCGTCCAAAACTTGAGGACATTGGTGGAAAGTGAGAGGGGAAAGATTTTGAAGAGGCCTAATGGGCACCTTTTCACACAGAGGGTGGTGTGTGTATGGAATGAGCTGCCAGAGGAAGTGGTGGAGGCTGGTACAAATACAGCATGTAAAAGGCATCTGGATGCTGACAGACCTGCCGAGCTTTTCCAGCAATTTCTGTATTTGTTAAAACAAAGCATTCATTTTAACACAGGTATCTGTGTTAGCTGTCTGGATACAGAATTGGCTGGCCAACAGAAGACAGCGAGTGATAGTGGAAGGAAAATAATTTGCCTGGAAGTCTGTGGTGAGTGGTGTTCCACAGGGCTCTGTCCTTGGGCCTCTACTTTTTGTAATTTTTTTAATGAATTCGTGAGGGGATTGAAGGATGGGTCAGCAAGTTTGCAGATGACATCAAAGTTGGAGGTGTCTTTGACAGTATAGAGGGCTGTTGTAGGCTGCAGCGGGTCATTGACAGGATGCAGAGATAGGCTGAGAGGTGGCAGATGGAGTTCAACCTGGATAAATGCAAGGTGATGCATTTTGGAAGGTCGAATTTGAAAGCTGAGTACAGGATTAAGGATAGGATTCTTGGCAGTGTGGAGGAACAGAGAGATCTTGGTGTGCAGGTACATATATCTCTTAAAATGGCCACCCAAGTGGACAGCGTTGTTTAGAAAGCATATGGTGTTTTGGTTTCATTAATAGGGGGATTGAGTTTAAGAGTCGTGAGATCTTGTTGCACCTCTATTAAACTTTGGTTCGAACGCACTTAGAATACTGCGTCCAGTTCTGGTCACCCGATTATAGGAAAGATGTGGATGCTTTGGAGAGGGTTCAGATGACGTTTACCAGGATGCTGCCTGGACTGGAGGGCTTATCTTATGAAGAGAGGTTGACTGAGCTCGGAATTTTTTCATTGGAGAAAAGGAGGAGGAGAGGGGATCTAATTGAGGTATTCAAGATTATGAGAGGCATAGATAGTGTTGATAGCCAGAGACTATTTCCCAGGGCAGAAATTGTTAACACGAGGGGTCATAGTTTTAAGCTGGTTGGAGGAAAGTATAGAGGGGATGTCAGAGGCGGGTTCTTTACAGAGAGAGTTGTGAGAGCATGGAATGCGTTGCCAGCAGCAGTTGTGGAAGCGAGGTCATTGGGGACATTTAAGAGACTGCTGGATATGCATATGGTCACAGAAATCTGTGGGTGCTTACATGAGGATCAATGGTCGGCACAACATGGTGGGCTGAAGGGCCTGTTCTGTGCTGGACTGTTCTATGTTCCATGTTCTATGTATTCTGAATACATTAAACATTTTATTTGTAATGACACAGGGCCATATAAACATATCTTCAAATCGACAGAGACCATTTTCTGCTCAGGGTATGGCTCTGTGTATGACAGCAGCAATGATGCACTGACATGGAACAGGGAATATGATGGAGACATAGTTTGGACAATGTACAAGGAGACCTCACATGGTCCAGTTTGGGAGAGAATGACATTATTGTGTGATTCAACTCAGAGAGGGAGAAAATGTCATCTACCCGAGAAGAAACGGCCTATTGCACTCTCTCTCCTTCATTACTCCCCATCACAGTAACGTGTACGAGCTAAAACAAAACTCTACTGTCATCGTTACCATTCTTATTTTTGTAAAGTCCCTGCAGTGTGGAAACAAGCCCTTCGGCCCAACAAGTCCATACTAACCCTCCAAAGAGTAACCTTCTCATGCCCTTACAGTTACCACTGACTAGTGCACCTAAAGTAGAAATCGCTGAACAGCATGGTCTATTTGACCAATCCACTTGAATTATACAGCTTTGGGCTGTGGGAGGAAACGGGAGCACCCATCAGAAGCTCACACAGACAAGGGGAGAAAATGCAAACTCCACGCAGATAGTCACCCGAGGTTGGAATTGAACCCATGTCCCTGCTGCTGTGATGGAACAGTACGAACTACTGAGCCACTGTGCTAACCTGGAACCTCCTGACTGCCTAATGCAAAGGGAATTCAGCCAAATCCAACTCTCCCAGGATAAAATCCCATTGCTAGCAGCTGTGTGAGTAAATTATCTTCAGAAGCAGAATAACATTTTGGACAAACTCTCAATTTTTCCTTTTTGTCATGAGCTACACTAATATTTGGACAAGGTTCTTTCAATGTGAAATTGCAGTGATTTTGTTTATTTTATGTGTGTGTGTGTGTGTGTGTCAGTGTTTTTAGAACGGGAAGTATCGAGTCTTTATTTGCAAACAGTTTGCCATTCAGCATTCCATCATAGTTAGAGTAATGTTGCTCTGGATCAGAAACGTGCGATTTGAGCAGATTAAAGAAACCAGCCTGATTTGTTCCTAAAACTGACCCTGACCCAGTCTGAGACCGATATCATCGGCCATATCACCGATCTGGTTACATTTAACATTTGTTGTGAGCAGTGGAGGAGTGGGACGAGAAAAGGGACCGGTGAGCCTGATGTCGGTGGTGGGTGAGTTGTTGGAGGGGATTCTGAGGGATAGCATTTACATACATTTGGGAAGGTAAGGGCTGATCAGGTTATTCAACGTGGCTTTCTGCATGGGAAATCATGTCTCATTAATTTGATTGAGTTTTATGAAGAGGTGACAAAGAAGATTGATGAAGGCAGTTTGGTAGACATTGTCAGTATGGTCCTCAGCAAGATGTTCATAACATTCTGATTGGTAGGCAGATTAGTAAGGTTCTGTCACATTGGGATACAGAAGAAGCGAGTCACAGTTGGCTTGAAGGAAGAGAGGTATTTTTCAGACTGGAGGCTTGTGAGCAGAAGTTATACACTTAATGGTGAGGGCCTTGGGAGTGTTGTGAAACAAATGGACATAGGGCTGCAGGTACATTGTTCCTTGAAAGTGGAGTCGAATGCAGACAGTGCGATACAGAACATATTTACAGGTTTGCCTTAATCAGTCAGAGTATTGAGTATAGGAGTTGTGGTGGCATGTTGTATCTGTACAGGATGTTGGTGAGGCCACTTTAAGAACACTGCGTACAACTCAGTTTCCTGCAGAAAATATTTACACAGATGTCCCAGGACTGGAGGTTTGAGCTTTAGGGAGAGGTTGATTAGTTTGCGGTGTTTCCCCCTGCAGTGTCAGAGGCTGAAGGATGACATTATAGAGGTTAATAAAATCATCAGGGGCATGGATATTGTGAACAGTCATGTTCCGCTCCCCAGGGTAGGGGAATCCAGAACAGGAGAGGATAGTTTGGAGGGGAGAGGGCGAATGATTTAGAAGGGACCTGAAGTTAAATGTTTCACACAGAGAGTGGTGTGTGTACATAAAGTGCTGTCAGAGGAAGTGGTGAGGCGGTTACAATCTCACATTTAAAAAGTACCTGAAAGAGGAGAAATATTGGCCAAATGCTGGCAAATGGGACTGGATCAGATTTGAAATCTGATCGGAGTGAACAGGTTGGACTAACGGGTCTGTTTCTATTCTGCATGACTCTGATTCTATAAGAGGGATGACAAAAAATTCTGGAAGTACCTTTCAAATCCGAATCCTCTTCACTGGAAGTTTATCATGCCCCTATGTTCACATTGATTGAAAGTTGCGTTACTGAAATATTTGACAGAGAACTGAGTCATGGATAATGGGACACAGACAGGAAAGTGGGGCTGAGACCCCAACCTGATCAGCCACAATCTTAGTGCCTGGTGGAGAAGGGTCAAAGAGTCTAACGACTCACTCCTGTCCCTCAATCCCGTGGTCCTGTGTTCCATTCAGTCCATTAAACCTGTTAGGCAGGAGCATTTAGAGACTACTTACTTCTATAACCTGGTGCACAGAAACAGAGGAGATCATTCGGCCCTTCAAGACTGTCCCACACGCTTTGAGGTGATTTGGGAAATGTAATTGTAAAACCCAGGCTGGGTATGAAAGAGGCCCCTCATCTCTCTGTACAGAGCTTCCCCTCTCTGAAACTTGTGCTCCATTTGTTGGTCATGTTGTAGACCCAAATTCACTGTGAATACAGATCCCGTACCTTACCCAGCGATGGCTCACAAAATCCTCTGGTCTCCCTGACGGCAACACTTAATACCAAAACATTCATAAAAACAACACCCACTAACTTTCCAATAACAAAATGTGAGGACATCAGACACTGTTCAGAATAATTTGACGTCCCCATCAGCTTCTGAACTGGACTGCGTCCATGTGCAGCAAGACATGGACTCCATTGAGGCTTGTGCTTTTAAAGAGTCCGTAACATTCAGATAAAGGACTGTCTGACACTGCACATTGCCACAGTAAAACAAGAGTTAATTCCACACCTCACACTGGTTTCACAGGAATATGAGGAAATCGTTCAGCCCATTGACACTATTGGGGAAGAACAGGGACAGCCCATTCAGTGCCTCCAGCCTATTACTCAGGATGAGAAGGATTCTAGTGTGATGGGCCACACCAGAGCCCCTCGATAATATTTGAAGGTGGTAGCCTAGACTCTACTATTTTCTTATTTTAAAGAAAATATAAAGTGTCTGTTCCAGATGCAATGTGACTGGTCAAACAACTCGGTATGCAGGATAACACTATTTACTTAAACGCGATAGATAAAATAAAACCAAAGAAAGAGGAATTTAGAATAATGCAATTATATTGGACAAGTTAACAGAATAAGAGATCTAGGAACTATTACTAATGAACTGTTCCAATACTGGAAAATCACATGAACACAGCCCTTGGCAAAAAAGGAATATTCAGACAGTGAATGACACAAATATTTCTCCAATTCAGAATTTAAAAACAGCACCAAGAGAAATTTCATACAGAGTAGCAGCCAGGAGACATTTACTTTAACTTTCAACTCGGTGGAGACCCCAATAATTTCTGATGTTACTGAGAGATCAAAACCCAGAAATCCTAATCTGTGAGAGCTGACCATACCCATTCCATCTGCATTAAAATAAACCTAAGGCCTCCCTAGCTGTTACTCAAGTGGTCCTAACTAGCCAGCTTGGTAACGGTCATTCAATCTCTCTCGTAAAAGAAACCAGAACAAAATAACCTCTAAAAGCTACAGCATCATCACACTAGTCAGCACATCGAGCTGTCATACAGGAACCAGGGGTAACCAATCAGGCCCTTGGCCCTGTCCAATCGGACGGGGAAGAAGCCAGTCAGTCCCTTGAGTCACTTATACAGGAACAGGAGGAGGCCATTCCCATATCAATGCACTTACACAGGGGCAGAATGAGGTAATTGATGCCGATTCCTGATGAATGTCTTATGCTCGAAACGTCGATTCTCCTGCTGTGCTTTTCCAGCAAACCACTGTCTTCTCTAATCTCTAGCATCAACAGTCCTCGCTGTCTCCTAACTGATGCTCTAACATGATGAACAAGTGGAGCAAAGTTGCATAGACAGACTGCTCCACGTTGTTCCTCGTAGCTCCGTCTGTCATGATACACACGTGGGACTTTAACGTGGTTTTCTAGTGGTGAGGAGGGAAGCCACATGTCTTGTGTGAAGGCACCTTCGATCTCCAAGATGACAACCTGGTGTTCTCTGTGCAGGGCGGGAGCTGGTGGGAATGGCTACCTGCTTCATATGGAAGGTATTGTGGCTGCTGTTGGGGATTGTGAGCAACCTGACGTTCAGTACGGATTCACACGCCGACTGCACAATAACGTGAGGAGAGTTAATTTAGGCATATAATCTATTAGGAAAGCCACATTTGACTGATGGATGGACTCTCTAAGATCAAGTAATGCTGATCTTGTTCATGTTGATCTTGTCTAGTGCACGTCCTGATCAGTGTAACCTGTATGCCTTACTCTGTCCAAGTGTATTTCCACCCTATGATCTGCCTGGCCATGTTTACTATGATCTGCCTCCACTGCTCATAAATAAAGTGTTTCCCTGTACTGAGGTACACGTGGCAATAAATCAAACCAATCAATCCTGGGTAAAGTATGGAATTTCTGTTTTGGCAATAAGCGACCCCTGCCACTCCTCATGTTTCAGCATCACCATTTTTTCGTCTGTCACACTCTACAGGTTAAACACTCAGCTTCTTCACTCTATCCTCATGTTACCATCATCCGTGTCTATGGTACGGGAACCATTCCTTACAAAGGACATCAAATCTGTACAGAATGCCCCAAATGCTCTCTCAGCAAGGTTCTACAACAGCTGAAAGATGGCATTACTAATGTACTCGAATCATCTTACAATGAAGGACAGCATACCATTGACTGCACCCATTACTTCCACAGGGTTTGATTCGGAGCAGTCAGCATAGACTTGTGTTTGGGAGATCATGCTTCCCAAATTTCTTAGAGTCCTTTGATGAGGTTTGATAAGTTTCCACACGGCAGGCTGCTCAGGAAGGTTACAACACGTAGAATGTGTGGGAACTGTCCAATTGGATACACGGTTGGCTTGATGGTAGGAAGCAGAGGGTTTAGTGGAAGGATGCTTGTCAGACTGGAGGCTGGGTCCATTGCTGTTTGGTATCTATGATTTGGTTGAGAATGTACAAAGTATGATTAATAAGTTTGCAGATGACACTAAAGTAAGTGGGAGCATGATCAGTGAGGAATATTATCAGAAATTGCAGCAGGACCTTAATCAGTTGGGGAAATGGGCCGAGAAATGGAATTTAATATAGAAGCGTGAGGTCTTGCATTTTGGAAATTCAAATCAAGGTAGGAGTTGCATGGTGAGTGGGAGGGCCTTAAGGGGTGCAGGGGGCAGAGAGACCTTGGTGCTCAGGTGCACGGTTCCCTGAGAGTGGAGTCACAGGTAGACAGGGCAGTGAAGAAGGCATTTGGCACAATGGCCTTCATCAGGCAGGATATTGAGTATAGAAGATGGGAATTTATGTTGCAGTTATACAGGACTTTGGTAAGGCCGCACTTGGAGTATTGTGTTCAGGTTTTGTCACTTTGTTTAAGGGAGGATGTTATTAAATTAGAAAGAGTACAGAAGAAATTTACAAGGACGTTGCCAGGACCCAATGATCTGAGTTATAGGGAGAGGTTGGACAAGATAGGACATTTTCTTTAGCGTGTAGGGGACTGGGGGAGTTGTTATAGAGCTGTATAAAATCACGAGGGGTATGCATAGGGTTAATGGTCTCAGTCTTTTTCAAGGTGTAGAGAATCAAGGACGAGAGAGGATCAGTTTAACGTTAGAAGGAAAGGAATAAAAGGAACCTAAGGGGCCACTTCTTTCCACAGAGGCTGGTACGTGTATGAGCTACTCGCAGATGTAGTTGAGGGGGGTACATTAACAACATTTCAAATACATTTGGATAACTATGTGGATAGGAAAGGACTGGAAGGATATGGGCCAACTGCAGGGAAATAGGGTGAGTGTGGATGGACATTTACAAGGTGGAGTCGAACCCCTCTGTTAATTAAAACCAAACACCCAGAAAAGCTCACCTCACCTCGTAATCTGTTAAAATATGAAACATTACAGACCTCCTTTTAAACAAAAATTAACAAGTTAGTTTCTTAACCTTAATAGTGAACACTAAACAACAACTTAGGGGCGGCACGGTAGCACAGTAACTGTGTGGAGGTTGCACGTTCTCGCCGTGTCTGCGTGGGTTTCCTCCTGGTGCTCCGGTTTCCTCCCACAGTCCAAAGATGTGCAGGTCAGGTGAATTGGCCATGCTAAATTGTCCGTAGTGTTAGGTAATAGGGGTATGGGTGGGTTGCGCTTCAGCGGGTCGGTGTGGACTTGTTGGCCCAAAGGGCCTGTTTCCACACTGTAAGTAATCTAAAAAAAAACAACTATTCACAAATACAAGTCCCTCTTTTCTTAGCTACTTACTATCTGACTCGAACTCTGTAAAAATATGCTGTTCCAACAACCCACATATTAAACATTACAATCTCAAGACCATACAGTCTCTATCTTCCCCGTTGTCTTCACTCTTTCAGCTGCATCTCCCCGGGTCATTTTTTAATTGCAAGTAGGTTTGACATGAACATGTGTCTTTGAGAGAGTGTGTTTGAGATGGTCAGTTAGCACTCCTGCTCGATAGCAGTTGCTCTCCTGTTGGATGGAAGTAGCTCTCCCTCCAGTGTTCAAAATGCTGGGTTCATATACTCCCCATGATATAATAATTATCATAATTTGATTGCTTTCCAGGTGTCCAAACAATAATATCAAATTCTGTTGGCATCCGGTAACCTGAGTGTTATTTAAACTCTTCAGTTACGTTTGAATGGCTGTCAAAAAAGCAACCAAAACTCAGGAATCCATTTCTCAGCTAATGTTGACATGTGGAAGAGTGTGACCTTCAGCTGGCATCTGTGGCTTTAATTTCTATTCAGCAAAACCCGATCTGTCTTAAAGATTCCATACATGTTTTTGTCTGCATAACATCTCCCCGCTCCAGAAAATAAAATGAACGAGCAGAATGAAAAGATGGCTACATTTGTTTTCCTCTAACTCTTAATCCCAATTTTATGAAATACCAAAGTGTTAATCTCAGTTATATCATTCATATTAATTCTGCACACCAATACAACACTGGAATAAGTCAAATCTTATCTACACTTTTTCCTTTAAATCCACGAAAACACAATCTGCTATCACATTATAGGAGCCACAGCATGTACATTTTGTAAGTTTAAAGTCGGTAAGGTAAGACTCCAATGAAATAGTCTCATATTCTGGTGTTTAAATATTCCAAAAAATGCGAGAGATTTCTCGTTGTCCACAACCATCTCCGACAATTTGTTTGTCATATACACATTAAAATATTGTCAGGCCAGTGTGGAACTTAATCATTCTTGTTCAATAAGTAACCTATCGGGGTCTCCATTTTAATTTTATGATTTTATCTTTAAGTTAATAACGTTCAACAATATATTCTGATTCATTTTCTCTGTGTGTGCATGTGTATGTGTGTGTATATGTCTCTGTTGTACGTCCATTAGCCTTTCAGGACGGAACACCTCTGCCTGTTCAGGTTTTTCCTGCACCGTCACATCAAACAGGGTGTCAGTTCACTGAGCATCAACTCATTTGTCTTTTTAACTTATGACAGTGGGATCTTGTTACTAAACAGTCTGGAAAAAATCCTGGGTAATTTTATTTTAACTCACCAATTCCCTCATCTTCCTTTGGCTTCGCCACCACAAGGGGTGCCTCTCCTACCTCGCCTCCTGCTAAATCGTTCCCAAGAACAAACTCTATTTCTAGAACAGACACTGTTACTCACTGTCACTGTTACTTCCCCAATCTTGATTTCACACTCCAACCTGATGTTACACAAGGGAATGCTTAACTTCTGTCCTCATTTCACAAGTTATCACACTCTAGATTAACATGTCAGAAAGAGGGAAAAAACTTTCATCTCGTACTATTAGAGGGTGAGAGAACGTGAGGGCGGCAGATGCTGGGCGGCTGCACTTGGGGTTTCCTTTACCAGTTTCACTAATGCCACTGGGCTTAACCTCTTCTACCGCAATTTTCCTCAAATTGTCTTCTTTAATGCCCATCACGGTGTGTCCCAGCTTACTGCAGTGAAAACAAGTTTTTCCCTGTGCCCTTCTTAAACCATCAGCACTGTAATATTATGTGTTCCACTCCCTTACAGCGAGAGCACCTGAGGCCTTTCACCACCTTTCAACCCCCTTCTTTCTTCACCTGTGGTAAACTATTGTGAGCTACTGTTCGCTGTGTAATGTGTGATCTTCCCTTCTCCCATTTCTATACCTCACAGGATGAAATTCCTGCCAGAAGCTAAATTTCATCACATGCCACAATGCATATTTACCTGCCATTTCTGCCGCACTTCTCACTCCTTGAACTTTCTATTCATTCACATGAATTCTTACTATCTCTGGAAGTGAGTCTTTTAACTTCTCCAGCTGATTAATCTTCATTCAAGCCTCACAGGTCTTATCCATTTTTAAGGCCATTACCTACCTATCAAAATGACTGTGGTTAATTCTTTCAAAGTCAATGTAAGTCTGACCTGGTTCCGTCTCTATTTTTCCGAATTTCTGTCTATATGCTTCAGGTACCAATTCATAACGAATCAAAGTAGCCAATTTGACATCTTGATAGTGTCTGGATCCCTCATCTGACAGCGCTGCACATACCTCACTAGCTGTGCCCATCAGCTTAGTCTGAACTAGCATTACCCACAAGTTCACTGGACACGTCATCTGCCGAGTGATTTTTTTCAAATGAAATAAAAAACGTTTTGACATTTTTCTCACCGAAATATGACAAGTTACTAACCTAGTTGTATATATCTCTATGTTCTCCCTTCATCTCCATCCTGTTCATTTAACTTTCTTACCTAATTCCCAACCTCTGAATTTCAAACCCCCTCTCTCTTTCTTTCTCTTCTCTTTCTCTTTCGTCTCTCTCTGTTTCCGACCCATTAGTTATCTTCTAACTCCAGTTGCCACATTTGCAATTTAAGTTTTTATAACTCTACTGCAGTTGCCTATTTCTCTGATACATCAAAGTGCTTGACCAACTCCATTACAATTTCAGCTTCCCTTTTCTCCCTGGTTAAACCCAATGCCAACCTATTGGCTAATTCTAAAAAATGTTCTCCTTCTGTCTTTCTAAATTTCCTTGGAAAATTTGGGAACCTCTCTAGTAATGTTAAAAGCCATTTCCCTCACTTTTCATTTCAACAACCACAAGTAACAAAATTAAACGAATTTTCCCACTGGTTTTATTTGAAGCACAAAGTCACTAATTGCAATGAGTTGGAATTTGCTGTTCAAATCTGTTCAAGTCGGTCCACGTTTCATACGGCAAGGCCCCAAACTGTTATGACATCAATGTCGAACCCCTCTATTAATTAAAACCACACACCCAGAAAAGCTCACCTCACATCATAATCTGTCAAAACGTGAGGGACGGAGAACTCCTAAATTCCACTAATAAACAAAAAATAACAATTTATATGTATGTAAGTTAGTTCGCTGAGCTTGAAGGTATGTTTTCAGAAGTTGCGTCACCATGGCTAGGTGACATCTCAGTGAGAGTATCTGCTGAAGTGCTGGTGGTATGTCCCGCCTCTCTATTTATAGATCTTGGTTTCTTAAAGTGGGTGATGTCATTTCCGATTATTTTAACCAGAGAATGTAGACAGAATCTAAATTGATGAGTTTATTGATGGACTTCTGGTTAGAATACCATTCCTCTAAGAAGGTCCTTGAGTGTCTTAGTATGTGTGTGTGCTTTGTCCCAGTCAAAGTGGTGCCCTTCTTTGTCTGTATGTATGGAACATAGTGATAGTGCGTCATGTCTTTTGGTGACTAGTTGGTGTTCATGTATCCTCGTAACACGACAGCAGGACAGTTTCAATGGTGGAAAAAAGATTTTATATACACTGTATAATCAATGTGTGTGTGCAGATAAGTCGCATATGATGTATAAAATTGATATAATATTAAAACATGATTTGATCCTCTCAACCTTCCCTCCTTTTCTGGGTTTCCCAACTCTAATCTCTCATTCTTACCAGGATGCGTGCTCCAAATTCTTGATTCTGGTGCCCCAACCTATTTCAGTTAATTCCCTTTCTACTGGGAGTTCAATATGTTGGCCTGCTGGGTTCTTTCCAAAGCTAGTGTTAGTCACATTATTGGAGATAAATATTCTGGCATCAGACTCAGCATTTGAACATAATACTCTGTTGTACGTGCACTGTACAAAGGACCACAGCACACAGGCATTGCCAAAATATTGGGGGATGTTCATCTACTTCTTTCGATAATGTAGTTTTCTCATTTTCCACATCTCCATATCTATATCCTCTCTCTAGTTCTCCCTTTGTATCTGGTTAAGAATCCCACCAATTATTCTTCGTGTCCCATCTCTCAAAATTCCTTCTTTCAGTTTTCATCTCTTCAAGATGTAATGTGGTTATAATTAGGCAATGTAACTGCAAAGACATGCGGGCGTAGCTGGCCAGAGTTAATTGGAAGGGGAGCTGAGCAGGAAAGACCATGGAGCAGCAATGGGAGGAGTTTCTGGGGATAATTCGGAAGATAATACCAGAAATCCAACCCCAAGAACTTGAAACATACTCATGGGAGGACAAGGCAGCCATGAGTGATAAGGCATCAAACCAAAGGAGAAAATATACAATGTGGTGAAGATGATTGGGAATCCAGAGAATTCATTGGCTCTGAAACTACATAACTCTGGCATCACTTACACCACAGAGCCCTTAATCATGGTCAGGGAAAGAAACAGAGGAAAAACAATCACTTTAAACACAGAAGATGGCATTACCCAAGGAAAAAAGATTCAGGTGAATTAAACATTTGAATTAAGATCAGGTAAATGCTTTTGCGGAATGTGTCAGATTGGAAGCAAGACCCGGGGAGAGAGACCCTCTGCAGAATGAGAGTGCGAAAATTGAAGTATTACCACATCAGAAACCAGGTCAGGTCACTGAGTGCAGGGCTGATGGGTGAAAGGGTCTCAGTGAGAATTGGGGAACAGACAGCAGAATTGCATTGCAGATATTGCAGCTCCAAACTGCGTATTCATGTAGTGCTTTTGACCACAGCAGCGGGAGAAGCAGACATGCATTCAACCACAACCTGAAACTTTTTGTCAGGATAACACTTCAGTAAGTCATTACCATCAACACCATCTATGGCTCAGTGACGAGTGTGGGTGAACATGTCAGAGTCAGAACCACATGAACTTTAACCTGATGCTAACTCATTAAAGCTACCAGACTTGACCAACAGATCTGAACGAAGCCCTGCAGTCCTGCCACATTCAGTTATAAATGGTGATGGACGATTAAACAAATAGCTGGAGGAGAGGGCTCCACAAACATCCCCATCCTAAATAATGGAACAGACCTGCACATCAGTGTAAAAGAGAAGGATGTTTTATCTGCACCATCTTCTGCCAGAAGTGTTCAGTCAATGATAATCATCACCCTCGCCATGATGCCCACAAAATCACAGATGCCAGTCTTCAACTAATGTGATTCACTGCACGTGACATGGAGAAACAGCTGAACACAATAGATATGACACAGGCAATGGGCCAGGACACCATTCCTGCAATAGGACTGAAGACTTGTGCTGCCCAACAAGCCGTGTCCATGGGGAAGATTTCTCATTCCAGCTCCAACTCTGACATGTCCATGGCAATGTTGAAAATTACTCAGGTAAGTCCCGTTCCCTAAAACGGGAATAATTACAATCTGATCATTTGCCACCCCCTCAGTCCCATCACGCCAGTCAAATTGGTGGGAGCTCTTTTTGACAGAGCTGTCAAGCAGCACAGAAATACCCTGCTCAGTGTTGTCTCTGACAGGTCCCCATGTGGAGATGGTGTTGTTGTGGAAATGTCACTGGATTACTAATCCAAACCAGGCTAATGCTCTGGCAGCAGGTGGAAGTTAAAGACAATTAATAAAATATCGAGATCTAAAATCTGGGTTCAGTAACAGTGACCTTGAAGCCAATATCGATTGTAAACAGAATTTCCTTCTCCAATGTACTTTTAGGAAGTGAATCTCCCGTGATTTCCTGGGCTGGCCTAAAACTGACTCCAAAGACCCTGGCATGTGATAAACATTTCAATAGTCTCTGAAACGGCCAATCAAGGCACTCTATTGTATCAAACTACTCCAAAGACTGAAAGGATGAAACCCGACAGAACATCTGGCCTCAGCATCAGTGTCGGAAAAGGGAATGGGAACACAGACCTGTCGACCCTGCAGAGACCTCCTTCTTAACATCTGAGAACTTGTGACAACATTTACCGAGCTTTCCCACAGACTGCACAGAAACAGCGGGAAAGGAATAGGTCATACAACACATTGAGCCTCCCCCATTCTAGTTCGTAGAAAAAAAATCTCCTCAATGCAATTACCCCACATGATATACATATCAGTTAATGTGAGTAACCTTTGGAAGTTATAAAATAGGAAATGCAGTAGTACGTTTGGTCCATTGAGTTTGCTAACCAATTCCATGTAATGATGGTTGGCCTTTCAGTTCCACACAGTACTCCTGCTCTCCCACCATCCCTTTACTGTCTCTAAATCTTTATTTATAATCAGTGTCTTGGTTTCCAGGTGCAAGCCAATTCCCCATGTTCACCAGTCTGTGAGTGCAACCAGTTATTCTCATCTCATTTCAGAGTGACCTGCCTTATCTAATACTGTGGTTCCTTGTTTTAGTCATCCCAGCCAGGGGAATATCATCCCTGCTTTTAATCTGTCTCACCCTGTCAGAGTTTTGTATATTTCACTGAGATCTCCACTCATTTTCCTAAACCCCATGGAATATTGGCCCAGTCACCCCAAATCCTGCTCCCACAACAAGCTCGTCGTCCCAGAGATCAGTCTGGTCATCCTTCACTGCTCTCCCTCAATGTCAGGTTTGTCCTTTATTAGGTAAGGAGTCCAAGCCTGCACACAATACTGCACAATAGTCGAGATGGGATGTCTCCAAAGGCCTGTTCAGCTGCAGTAAGACACCCTTACTCCGGGACTCACATCCCCTTGAAATGAAGGTCAGACACCATTTATCTTCCTTACTGCTTTCTGTTTCTGCAATATTGCTTTCAGCGACATATGTACAAGGATATACAGATCCTTTTCCGTGTTATAGCTCCCCACTTGGTGGGTCTGTGTACACTGGTCAGCGTGTCAATGCCGTGCCCAGTATTGACTTCTGGTTACAGAACTCACTGCGCTGCAGGGACCTCAGAGGTTGATGCAGAAGGAAACAACAAAAAGGAGCATATGTCCCTTTGTAAATCAACGTGTTTCAACCAATCCTTTTCAAATTGTAGAACTCCAGTTTATCATTTCCACCAAAGGGCACACCGTCACCTCTATCCACATTGTTCTCCATCTGTCACATATTTACCCATTCACTCCATTTGTCTTAGTCTTCTTGGTGCTTTTCTACATCCTCCGCACCCACTCACAATCCCACATCCATTAGTGCTGTCAGCAGGCTGGGATGTATTGCATCTGATTCCAGCAACCAAATATTTAAAGGACATTGTGAACAGCTGGGCCCCAAACACCGATCTCTGTGATACCTCAGCAACCGTCCTCTGATAATTTCTATTTCTGTATTTCGTCAATCTGGGTGTCACTGGCTGGACCAGCATTTATTGCCTGTCCCTAGTTGCTCTTGAGAAGGTGGTGGTGAGCTGCCTTGTTGAACACCGCAGTCCACCTGCTGTGGTTGACCTCCAATGCCATTAGGGAGAGAATCCCAGGATTCTGACCCAGCGACTGTGAAGGAGCTGTGATATATTTCCAAGTCAGGATGGTGAATGGCTTGGAGGGGAATCTAAAGATGATGGTATTTCCATACATCTGGAGCCCTTGTCCTTCTACATAGAAGTGGTCGTGAGTTGGGAAGATGGTTTCTGAGGATCTTTGGTGAATCATTTCATTGCAGCATGTGGATAGTAAAACACTGCTGCTGCTGCGCGTTGATGGTGGAGCATTGTGGGTGAAGGGCCAGTCAAACTGGCTGCTTTGTCCTGGATGGTATAAAGCTTCTGGAGTGTTGTTGGGTCTGCACTCATCCAGGCAAACTGGGAGTCTTCTGTCACACTTCTGACCTATATTGTATTGACATGCATTGTAGATGATGGACAGAATTTTGGAAGTCAGGATGTGAGTTACTCGCCGCAGCATTCCTAGCTTCAGACTTGCTCTTATAGTTACAGTGTTCATGTGGGGAGACCAGTGAGTTTCTGAGCAATGATTACCCACCAGGATTTTGATACTGGGGGATTCAGTGATAGTAACACCATTGAATGCCAAGGGGCAGGTTAGATTGTATTTTATTGGTGATGGTCATGGTCTGGCATTTGTGTGGGCTGAACATTACTTGCCACTTGTCAGCCTGGATACTGTCCAGATCTTGTCGTGTTTGAACATGGACTGCTTCAGTATCTGAGGAGCCACAAATGTTGCAGAACATTGTACAATCATTGGCGAACATCCCCACTTCTGACCTTAACATGGAGGGAAGGTAATTGATGAAGCAGCCCTGAAGAAGTTTCTGTTCACTGCTCGAGGGACTCCTACAGACATGGAGCTGAGTTGACTGACCTTCATCAACCACGACCATCTTCTTACGTGTCAGGTATGATTCTAAGCAGCGGGGTGTTTGCCTCTGATACCCATTGATTCCAGTGTTGCTAAGGCCCCTTGATACCACACTTGGTCGAAGGCAGCCTTGATTTAAAGGGCTGTCACTCTCACCCCACCTCTGTAATTCAGCTCTTTTGTCCATGTTTGAATCAAGGTAATGAGATCCGGAGCTGAGTGGTCCTGGGGGAGCCCAACCTGGTCATCATTGACCAGAGTATTGCTGAGCAGGTTGCTGCTTAAAAGCACTGAGACCTTGCACCACTTTACTGATGATCGAGAGTAGGCTGATGGAGTTGTAATTGGCCAGATTGGATTTGTTCTGCTTTTTATATACAGGAGATACTTGGGGTAATTTTCCACATAATCAGGTAAAGCCATTGCTGTAACTGTATTGAAAGAGTTTGTTTAGGGGAGTGGCAAGTTATGGAGCACAAGTTTCCAGTACTATTGCCAGAATGCTGTCAGAGTATGGACCCTTTGAGTATTCAGTATCTCCAACTCGAATTGGTTGATGACTTGTAACTGAATCGCTGAGGACCACTGGAGGAGGCTGAAATGAATCATCCACTCAACATTTCTGACTGAAGGTTGTTACGAATGCATCAGCCTTATCTTATACACTGAAGTGCTGGGCTCTTCCATCATGGAGGAAGGCGCTATTTGTGAAACCTCTTCCTCCAGTGAATTGTTTAATGGTCTCCAACGTTTCTCGACTAGATGTGGAAGGACTGCAGAGCTTGGATCTGATCCTTTGCTTATGGGATCACTTAGCTCTGTTTATCACTTACTGCTTATGCTGTTTGGTGCACACAAGTAGTCCTGTTTGGTGGCTTCACCAGGCTGACACTTCATTGTCAGGTTTGCCTGGTGCTGCTCCTGCCATCCTGCACATCCATTGAACCAATGTTGATCCTCTGGATTGATGGTAATTGTTGCGAGGGGGGTATGCCAGGTCATGAGGTTGTGTGGCTGTACAATTCTGCTCCTATAGATGAACCACAGCACCTTATGGACACCCAGACTTGAACTGTTAGATCTGTTCGAAGTCTGCCCTATTTCGCACTGTGATAGTACCACCCAAAATGGAGAATGTTATTCTCAATGTGCAGGTGTGACTTTGTCTCCACAATGACTATGCGGTGGTCACTCTTAACGATACTGTCATGGGCAGATACTTCTGCAATTGGCAGTTTAGTAAGGCTGTGGTCAAGTGTATATTTTCCTCTTGTTGGTTCCTTCACTGCCTGCCGCAGAACCACTCTAGCAGTTATATCCTTGAGGACCCAGCCTTCTCGATCAATAATGCTGTAGCTGAGATACTGTTGGTGGTGAACATTGAGATACCCCACCCAGAATGCTACCCTCAGTGCTTCCTCCAAGTGTTGGTCAGCATGGAGGAGTACTGATACATCAGTTGAGAGACGCTGGTACTTGGTAATCAGCAGGAGGTTTCCTTTCCCAAATGCAAACTAATGCCATGGGATACGAAGTCACTGTTGAGGACTCCAAGAGCAATTCCCTTCTAACTGCATCCCACTGTGCCGCCACCTCTGCTGTGTCCATCCTGCTGATGAGACAGGACATATCCGGGGAAGGTGATGGGGTGTCTAGGTCATAGTCATACTCACAGAATCATACCTTACAGACAATGTCAGGCTGTTGCTTGATGAGTCTGTTTATTTCTATTCACTGTTTACTGCCAGCTGTCCCATTCTCAAGACATGTCCATATATTAGCCCCAATCTACTCAGATTTGATATTGCAAATTGGGCTTGGAGCTTTACCAACATTTTCCTAAAAATCAAAATGTTTTACATCCATTACTGTTCTTTCATTTGTCAGCCAGTCTGCTTCTCAAACATAATTCCCATTTCATAAATCTATGTTAGTGTTGTCTATGACTATTACATTCAGCCACAATAATTTCTGCTAAACCATTTACTTACAATGTTCTATGTTCCACGTACTCTATCATTTTCCCACACCAGACTTGGTTTTCCTTATATTATTAGAAAGTTCTGTGTAGACAGAACTGAAGTAGTGCTTCATAGTTCTGCCATTTCCCTGTTCCCCATTCTCCATTCTCTGGTTCCAAACTGTAAGGAAACTACACTTGTTTTCTCATATTTCTCACATTGACATAATTTAACAAGCTATTACAGTTCACACTTATAACCCTTATGAATATAACTCTTCAGAAACCCATCAATTCCTGCCTTAAAATGCTCCAATAATTGACCTTCCACATGGTACACTCACGGGAGCAAAGACTCTGTGCCGACAGAAGTACAGCACGATCTATATTAGTCCCACTTTCTACAGCAGTCCCATAGCCTGGAATGTTAAAACACTTCCAAGTGCTTGCCCAAGTACTTTTTAATGATTGTGAGGTTACTCGTGATAATTCCCCTCTCAGGAAGTAATCCCAGAAGCCCACACATCGACGTGAGAAAATGTTTAAATCATCTCTGAACCTCAAACTTTTCACTTTAAAAGTGTGCTCCTTTGTTCTTGACCCTCTGACTAAAAGGAACAGCTGCTGTCTATCCCCCCTGTCCGTGTCGCTTATAATCTTATCCTTCTGAAGCACTGACCCCTCAGCTTTCTCTGCTCCAAAGTAAACAACCCGAGCTTATCCAGCCTCTCTCCATAGCTGATATGCTCTACCCCAGGGACATCCTGGTGAATCACCTCTGCACCCTCTCCAGTACAATCACATCCTTCCTGGAATGTGGCTCCCAGAGCTACATATAGTATTCCATTTTGGCCGAACCAAAGCCCTGTATAGGTCTTATATCTCCACCCTGATTAGGAAACACAATACTCAAGGTCCAATTCTTAACTAGTCCATTAACCTGCCCAGCAGAAAGTGAGGACTGCAGATGCTGGAGATCAGTGCTGAAAAATGTGTTGCTGGAAAAGCGCAGCAGGTCAGGTAGCATCAAAGGAGCAGGAGAATCGTTGTTTCGAGCATAAGCCCTTCTTCACGAATATTTCCGAAACGTCAATTCTCCTGCTCCTTTGATGCTGCCTGGCCTGTTGCGCTTTTCCAGCAACACATTTTTAAGCATTAACCTGTCCAGTCACATTCAGGGATGTGTGGAGAAGCACAATCTGAGCTTCCCAGTGTGCTGCCATTCATTGAGTCCTCCACTGCCTGGTTCCTTCTCCCAATGTGCATCACCTCATATTTATCAAGGTTACATTGTATCTGTTATTGATCTGCCCATCTGACCATTTCATCTGCATCTTCCTGTAACTTAAGGCCTTCCTGCTCACTGCAAACCAACCGGTCAATCTTTATGTCAAATGTACACTTACTTATCACACCTCCCTGACTCTCCACCTTGCCCCCTCCACATTCACATTTGTTTTTGTTATGAATAACACAAACAATAAGGGACACATCACTAATCCCTGTGGTACACCAGGGGACACTGGTCTCCAGTCACACAAACAGCCTTCTCTCTCTACCCTCTGCCTCCTGCCACTAAGACAATTTTCGTTGTAACTTGTCAAGTTATCATTTATATTGTGAGATTTTACGTTATTTTTCAGTTTCCCAGCTGGAAATTTGTCAAAGGCTTTCCTACAAAGCTAAACTACCGACCTCCTCAAGCTAATTGAATCAAATCAATTAGATGCCACTTCCTTCTGATAAAGTCATGATGATTATCCCTGATCAGACCTTTCGACTCTGATTGGAGTTCAATTTTCTCCTTCCCTATTTTCTCCAGTGGTTTCCTTAACAGTGACCTAATACCCGCTCGTCTATTGTTCCCTGGTCTATCTCTCCCACCCGAACTGTGAAGTGGAATCGTGTTAGCAGTTCTCCAGTTCTCTGGCACCTCCTCTATGGTCAGATCCTAATTAAAATATTCAGACAGGGTCTTTCCTCCATTCACCCCAACAGCCGCCTGTGATACAACTCATTCAGACATGGAGTTAGGTCCAAATTTATACACAACAAAGCCTCAAATACTTTCTCGTATTTTACATCAATCTGTTCAAGAGTTTCCCCATCCATCTCCTTGAATTCTGTACTTGTCTTCTCCGTCTCTAAAGTAAAATAGATGTGAAGGTCTCATGTAACAGTCCATCAATGTTCTCCAGCTTGACACACAGATTGCCCCTTTGGTTTCTAATGGACACTAACTGTTTGCTGATTATTCTGCTCTACTTGTCCGTGTAGAATCTCGTGGGATTCTCCCAGATCTCGCCTACTTGTACTTCTCCATGCCCCTGTTATTCAGTCCCCTCTGTGTTTCTAAGTTTCACTGCAACCACCTCTCATGTTTCAAAACTCGAGATCACAGGGTGAGTTTCCACATCAGAAAATCTTGCCGTTTTAGGGATGAATCTGAATAATACCTTTTGCAGTTCCTCTGTAGTCAATATCTTATTTCTTAGATTGGGACTCCGAACAATACAAAATGCTCTCATGAACACTCGATACAACTGGTGCATGACGTCTTCTATATTCCAATTACAATCACCTGAATGTAAAACTAATTTTTTTCTTTGCTATTTTCATATGCTCTTCCTAAT
This sequence comes from Hemiscyllium ocellatum, assembly GCF_020745735.1. Lineage (NCBI taxonomy): Eukaryota > Metazoa > Chordata > Chondrichthyes > Orectolobiformes > Hemiscylliidae > Hemiscyllium > Hemiscyllium ocellatum. Next base: position 269 of record NW_026868667.1, on the reverse strand, counting down.
ACCTCTCGCTTTAACCTTTCTTATGAGCTTACTTTGTGAGTTTTTAAAAAATCTCATGAATATTCAACTCTACGTTATCCATTGGTTCTTCATTGTCTATGTCCACAAGAATCATCTTCAAACCATTCCAAAGAAAATGTTTGCCACTTCTGGTTTTCCTTTCATCGGTATATTCTCACACTCCCAAGTGATGTTATTACCTTCTACATATGTAGTCGCATGTTCTTTGTAATCGAGTCCAACAAACACCCGACTGCGGATGACAAGAT
>NW_026868666.1:0-27612 GCF_020745735.1 Hemiscyllium ocellatum | reverse complement strand
GGGGGTGGGTGGGGTCAGTGGGAGGTGAGTGGGGTCAGTGGGGGGTGTGAGTGGGGTCAGTGGGGGGTGAGTGGGGTCAGTGGGGGGGTGAGTGGGGTCAGTGGGGGGTGAGTGGGGTCAGTGGGGGGTGTGAGTGGGGTCAGTGGGGGGTGAGTGGGGTCAGTGGTGAAGGGGTGGTCCCCACCCTGTGATGCCCCCCTCCCCTCCCCCCGTTCCTTGCCCTTACCGCTGGGGGAGATTTGCCCCCAGGGGCTGGCGGGGTACATGAAGCTGGCGTTGTGGATCTGGTCATTGATGTCCTCGTCCTCGTTGAAGGGGAAGATCCCGCTCAGGCTGACGTAGATGACCACTCCGGCCGACCACATGTCCAGGGCCCGGTTGTAGCCCTCGTTGTGCAGCACCTCGGGGGCGAGGTAGGCCGGAGTGCCCACCACCGACTTCCGAAACCCCTTCTCCCCGATTATCCGGGCAAACCCAAAGTCGCAGAGCTTCACCTGGGTTCGGGGGCAAAGGGCGGAGTGCAAACTGACCGTTCGGCCCATCTGGCTCTTCCCAAAGCTCCGTCCCCCTCCCTCCTGCTCCCCACCTCAGCCCCTCTCTGAGGGAAATGGTCCCACATTCTGCCCTCCCCCACTCAGAGGGCGGTGACAGTGGGAACATGGAGTCACGCAATGCGGGAAACAGACCCTTCGGCCCAACCAGCCCGTGCCAACCCTAACCCCAAACTAAACTAGTCCCAGCTGCCTGCTCCTGTCCCATCCCCCTCCAACCCTTTCCTATCCAGGTCCTTATCCAAATGTACCCCCACCCACCACTCCCTCAGGAAGTTCACTCCACACACAGACCACCCTCTGGGTAAAAGATTTGCCCCTCAGGTCTTTGTTAAATCTCTCCCCTCTCCCCTTAAAAGTGTGCCCCCTAGTCTTGTAATCCCCCACCCTGGGGAACAGACACCTCCCATTAACCCTATCCAGGCCCCTCATGGTTTTATAAACCTCTATAAGGTCACCTCTACGCTCCAGTGAAAATTCTCCCAGCCTATCCAGCCTCTCCCTATAACCCAACCCCTCCATACCCGGCAACATCCTGGTAAATCTCTCCTGACCCCCCTCTCCAGTTTAATAATATCCTTCCTGTAACAGGGAGACCGGAACTGGACACGGTGTTCCAGACGAGGCTACACCAATGTTCTGTACAACCCCAACATGACGTTCCCCAACTCCCTGTACTCAAAGGTCTGAGCAATGAAGGTAAGAGTGCGAAACGTCTCATTAACCCCCGTCCCCCTGTGACACAAACTTCACAGGGTCATGTACCTGCACCCCCTGGGTCAGAGGATCATGTACCTGCACCCCCTGGGTCAGAGGATCATGGACCTGCACCCCCTGGGTCAAAGGGTCATGGACCTGCACCCCCTGGGTCAAAGGATCATGGACCTGGGTCAAAGGATCATGGACCTGAACCCCTGGGTCAAAGGATCATTGACCTGGGTCAAAGGGTCATGGACCTGAACACATGGGTCAGAGGATCATGGACCTGAACCCCTGGGTCAAAGGGTCATGGACCTGCACCCCCTGGGTCAGAGGATCATGGACCTGAACCCCTGGGTCAAAGGATCATTGACCTGGGTCAAAGGGTCATGGACCTGACCCCCCCGTTTGGATTAGCTCAGGATTGTCTGGGATCAACGCCCCACCACCTCTCACCCCTCCCCCATTCTCATTCTAGTCCCACCTCCCCTCTCCACTCGAGACTCCCTCATCATTTCTAACCCCGCCCCGGTAGGGAAGGTTGGGGGACGGCGGTGAACTCTGACCTGGGGGAAGGGGTCGGCTGAGGTGAGCAGGATGTTCTCCGGTTTGAGGTCACAGTGCACGATGTTGTTCAGGTGGAGATGGCGAAGGGCCTCCAGGATCTGCCGAGAGAGTGGGGGAGGGGGGGGGAGGGGGGGGGAGGGGAGGGAGAGGGGGGGGGGGGGGGATGGGGAGGGGGAGGGGAGGGAGAGGGAGGGGGGGATGGGGAGGGGGGGAGGGGAGGGGAAGGATTTGGCCTCAGGACCGCGGTCAATGCCAACACCGACACCCCCGGCCCAACCCCCTTCCAGCTCCCCTCCCCTCCCCCCCCCACCCTATACCCCATCCACCCCGGTGCCCTTTCACCCCTGCCGACCCCAGGGATGGGGGACGGGGTTATGTACACATCACCTCCTCCGCTACCCCCACCCCCACCCCCGCTGTGCCCCTCCCACCCCAAACAGTCAGGTCTAGGGCAATCTCACCCCTCCCTCCCTCAATCACCCCCCTCCCTCCCTCCCTCAATCACCCCCTCCTTCACTCTATCAACCCTCCTCCCTCCCTCGATCAACCCCTCCTTCCCTCGTTCACCCCCTCCCTCCCTCAATCACTCCCTCCCTCCCTCGATTACCCTCCCTCCCTCGTTCACCCCCTCCCTCCCTCAATCACACCATCCCTCCCTCCCTCGATCATCCCCTCCCTCGCTCGATCACACCCTCCCTCCCTCACTCGATCACCCCCTCCCTCCCTCCCTCGTTCACCCCTCCCTCCCTCGATCACCCCCTCCCTCCCTCGATCACCTCCTCCCTCCCTCGATCACTCCCTCCCTCCCTCGATCACTCCCTCCCTCCCTCGATCACCCCCTCCCTCCCTCAATCACCTCCTCCCTCCCTCGATCACCCCCTCTCTCCCTCCCTCGTTCACCCCCTCCCTCCCTCAATCACCTCCTCCCTCCCTCGATCACCCCCTCCCTCCCTCCCTCGATCACCCCCTCCCTCCCTTGATCCCTCTCTCTCCCTTGTTCACCCGGCTCCCCCCAGAAGCTGGTTAATCCCACAGAGGGGTGATTTGTGGGGGTGGGGGTGTGGGTGTGGGGTGGGGGTGAGGGGTCAGAGTTCACGGCCGTACCTGGGTGGTGAGGAACTTGGTGAGTCTTTCGGGGAGCCGGCCCTCCTCCATCGACAGGATCATCTCCAACATGTCGCCGCGCAACCGCTCCATCACCAGGCAGAGCCGGGAGGGGCCCTCAAACACACCGTCCAGGCTCACCACCCCAGGGTGGCACACGGTCTACACCCCAGAGCCAGGCGTTAGAGACAAGGGAAAGCTCCCTCTACACCAGCCACCCCTCTCCCCATCAAACATCCCCAGGACTGGGACAGCACGGGGTTAGATACAGAGTAAAGCTCCCTCTACACTGTCCACCCATCAAACACTCCCAGGACAGGGACAGCACGGGGTTAGATACAGAGTAAAGCTCCCACTACACTGTCCCCCATCAAACACTCCCAGGACAGGGACAGCACGGGGTTAGATACAAGGTAAAGCTACCTCTACACTGTCCCCCCATCAAACACTCCCAGGACAGGGACAGCACGGGGTTAGATACAGAGTAAAGCTCCCTCTACACTGTCCCCCCATCAAACACTCCCAGGACAGGGACAGCACGGGGTTAGATACAAGGTAAAGCTCCCTCTACACTGTCCCCCCATCAAACACTCCCAGGACAGGGACAGCATGGGGTTAGATACAGAGTAAAGCGACCTCTACACTGTCCCCCCATCAAACACTCCCAGGACAGGGACAGCACGGGGTTAGATACAGAGTAAAGCGACCTCTACACTGTCCCCCCATCAAACACTCCCAGGACAGGGACAGCACGGGGTTAGATACAAGGTAAAGCTCCCTCTACACTGTCTCCCCATCAAACACTCCCAGGACAGGGACAGCACGGGTTAGATACAGGGTAAAGCTCCATCTACACTGTTCCCTCATCAAACACCCCCAGGCCAGGGACAGCCCGGGGTTAGATACAGAGTAAAGCTCCCTCTACACTGACCTGTAAGATGGCCACCTCGTTCCTGAGGTGACTCTCCTGTTTCCTGGGAAACCGCAGCTTGTCAATAACTTTGATGGCCACATCCCGGCCGGTGCTGCGGTGTTTTCCTGGGAATGGAAGGGGTGGGGGGGGGGAGGGGGAGGTGGGAGGTGCGTGGGGGGTGTGGAGGAGTGGGGTTGTTTGGGGGAAGGTGGGGGTGATGTGTGTGTGGGGGGTGTGGGGGTGTTGGGGGATGGGGGGGACGAGAGATGGGAGGGGGGTATGGGTTGGGGTGGGGAGGGTTGGGTGGTGTGGGAGGGGGGTGGGGGTGTTGGGGGAATGGGGTGGTCGAAGAGATGGGAGGGGGGTGTGTGCAGAGAGAGACAGGAGGGAAGGGGGGGTGAATGGTCAGTGTTGGTGAAGACAACTTGGGGGGGTGGCACAGCACGATCCCACACACCACCCCCAGCCACCCAGCTCTTCTCCCCACAGTGGGATCCTGCCCACCCCACACCCCAGCGTCAGGGGTCCGTGTCAGGGGGTGGGGTGGGGTGGGCAGTGTCTGGCTGGAATGGGTCAGTGAGGGCTGGCGTCCATCCTGTGCAAGGAGCTGCTGACACTGAGCTGTGAAGCCACACCCAGTCCAATAGCTGTCAGTGGTCAGGCTCAGCCCCCTGTCAGCTCCCGGACGGGGTGGAGGGGACCATCCTGATAGACTCACCTCCGTACACCACTCCAAACTGTCCCGATCCCAAAACATCACCCACAAATATCTGATAGACACGACTGATACCCTGCCAGGGAGAGACGGGGGGAGAGACAGGGGGAGGGGGGAGACAGAGGGAGGGAGGGGGAGAGACAGGGGAGGGGGAGAGACAGAGGAGGAGGGATAGTAGGGGAGGTGAAAGAGAGAGGGGGAGAGTGGGAGAGGGGACAGAAAGCGGGAGAGAGAGAGAGAGAGGAGGAGAGGGAGGGAGTGAGGGGGAGGAACAGGATGAGAGACAGAGTGTGACAGTGCGGAGAGCAGAGGAGAGGGGAATGGAGTGGGAGGGGGAGGGGGAGGGGGGGGTAGATTATTTGGTTATATTCGGCACAAAACAGAGAGAGATGAACACGTGCTCCCAGAGTGACCGGACCCCTCCTTCCCCCAGCCCGACACTGCCCCGGTAACCACCCCCTTCACCCCCCACCCTGACCTGCCTCACTCCCCCCCCCACCCAGCCCACCCTGACCTGCCTCACTCCCCCCCCCCCCACCCAGCCCACCCTGACCTGCCTCACTCCCCCCCCACCCAGCCCACCCTGACCTACCTCACTCCCCCCACCCAGCCCACCCTGACCTACCTCACTCCCCCCATCCCCCCACCCAGCCCACCCTGACCTACCTCACTCCCCCCATCCCCCCACCCAGCCCACCCTGACCTACCTCACTCCCCCCATCCCCCCACCCAGCCCACCCTGACATACCTCACTCCCCCCCCACCCAGCCCACCCTGACCTACCTCACTCCCCCCCCACCCAGCCCACCCTGACCTACCTCACTCCCCCCCCACCCAGCCCACCCTGACCTACCTCACTCCACCCCCCACCCAGCCCACCCTGACCTACCTCACTCCCCCCCCATCCCCCACCCTGACCTACCTCACTCCCCCCCACCCTGACCTACCTCACTCCACCCCCCACCCAGCCCACCCTGACCTACCTCACTCCCCCCCCATCCCCCCACCCTGACCTACCTCACTCCCCCCCCCACCCAGCCCACCCTGACCTACCTCACTCCCCCCCATCCCCCCACCCTGACCTACCTCACTCCCCCCCCACCCAGCCCACCCTGACCTACCTCACTCCCCCCCCACCCAGCCCACCCTGACCTACCTCACTCCCCCCCATCCCCCCACCCTGACCTACCTCACTCCCCCCCACCCAGCCCACCCTGACCTGCCTCACTCCCCCCATCCCCCCACCCTGACATACCTCACTCCCCCCACCCAGCCCACCCTGACATACCTCACCCCCAGCCCCCACCCTGACCTACCGTCTCTTGCTGCTGCTTGCTAGGCCCTTGGGGGGAGAAAGAGAGAGAGAGAGACAGTGAGCCATGCATGAAGCTTGCTGAATTGCAGTAGCTACCTAACCCGTCCGTGCTGCCCGGTACTCACCCAGCAACCTGCTAGCATCTGTCAGGGGGAGGAGATTGGCCGGGGCGCTGACAGGCATGAGGGCCTGGCGAATAGCTCCCTCCCAGTCCTGAGCACGGAGCTGGCGCGCTGCACCACCAGGCTGAGTATCCGCAGAGAGGTCCTCACCCACACACACCGTGTCCGACGCCATCACCAGCTCGAAGGCGGAACGGAGCCCGCCCAGAGAGAGTCCGGAGAAATCCCGGGCAGACCGCACCAGCCAGATATCGGAGAGGGAGAATTCCTGCCACAGACAGAGAGAGGCACAGAGATGGGAGAGAGCAGGTCAGGGATGTTTCGGAATGCCACGCACAGTGGATCTGGCCAATCCCCAAACCGAGCGGGCGGTGAGACCTCCTTACCTTGTAGAATTTGTTCCCGGTTTCATTCTGGTACAGGGTAAGGCACTTGCTGCTCAGACGCCAGTAATGTCGCTTCCTCTGAGGGCAAATAACACCGAAACATCATCACAACACAAACTGCAACTTTACACACACACACAGCAAGTACCCTGCTGTACAAACCCTGACTCTGTACGGTTACACAGTGAGTGACCCTCACCCTGCTGTACAAACCCTGACTCTGTACGGTTACACAGTGAGTGACCATTACCCTGCTGTATAAACCCTGACTCTGTACGGTTACACAGTGAGTGACCCTTACCCTGCTGAATAAACCCTGACTCTGTACGGTTACACAGTGAGTGACCCTTACCCTGCTGTATAAACCCTGACTCTGTACGGTTACACAGTGAGTGACCCTTACCCTGCTGTATAAACCCTGACTCTGGACATTTACACAGTGAGTGATCCTTACCCTGCTGTATAAACCCTGACTCTGTACGGTTACACAGTGAGTGACCCTTACCCTGCTGTATAAACCCTGACTCTGTACGGTTACACAGTGAGTGACCCTTACCCTGCTGTATAAACCCTGACTCTGTACGGTTACACAGTGAGTGACCCTTACCCTGCTGTATAAACACTGACTCTGTACAGTTACACAGTGAGTGACCCTTACCCTGCTGTATAAACACTGACTCTGTACGGTTACACAGTGAGTGACCCTTACCCTGCTGTATAAACCCTGACTCTGTACGGTTACACAGTGAGTGACCCTTACCCTGCTGTATAAACACTGACTCTGTACAGTTACACAGTGAGTGACCCTCACCCTGCTGTATAAACCCTGACTCTGTCCGGTTACACAGTGAGTGACCCTTACCCTGCTGTATAAACACTGACTCTGTACGGTTACACAGTGAGTGACCCTTACCCTGCTGTATAAACACTGACTCTGTACGGTTACACAGTGAGTGACCCTTACCCTGCTGTATAAACCCTGACTCTGTACAGTTACACAGTGAGTGACCCTTACCCTGCTGTATAAACACTGACTCTGTACGGTTACACAGTGAGTGACCCTTACCCTGCTGTATAAACCCTGACTCTGAACAGTTACACAGTGAGTGACCCTTACCCTGCTGTATAACCCTGACTCTGTACGGTTACACAGTGAGTGACCCTGTCTCTGTTGGACAGCGAGTGGTGGTTGAGGATATGGGAGGGGGGTGGAGTTTCGGGACAGGGGACAGAGGGGTGCACACTGACCAGGGGCTCCTTCCAAGTGTAATGCATTAACCAGCCTTCCAGGATGACATCAGTGCCCTGTCGTTTCACCTGGCGAATTGACTGGACCACCCTCATCAACGGGATGTTGTTGGAGGAACACGGACTGGAGTGAGAACACAACAACAAACATCTCAATTATTACAGGCACTGTCCGAGGGTCAGCGCTGAGGGAGCGGGCACTGTCCGAGGGTCAGCGCTGAGGGAGCGGGCACTGTCCGAGGGTCAGCGCTGAGGGAGCGGGCACTGTCCGAGGGTCAGCGCTGGGGGAGCGGGCACTGTCCAAGGGTCAGCGCTGAGGGAGCGGGCACTGTCCGAGGGTCAGCGCTGAGGGAGCGGGCACTGTCCGAGGGTCAGTGCTGAGGGAGCGGGCACTGTCCGAGGGTCAGTGCTGAGGGAGCGGGCACTGTCCGAGGGTCAGTGCTGCGGGAGCGGGCACTGTCCGAGGGTCAGTGCTGAGGGAGCGGGCACTGTCCGAGGGTCAGTGCTGAGGGAGCGGGTACTGTCTCAGGGTCACTGCTGGGGGAATGGGCACTGTCCGAGGGTCAGTCCTGAGGGAGTGGGCACTGTATCAGGGTCAGTGCTGAGGGAGTGGGCAGTGTGGGAGGGTCAGTGCTGAGGGACCGGGCACTGTGGGAGGGTCAGTGCTGAGGGAGTAGTCACTGTCGGTGGGTCAGTGCTGAGGGAGCGGACGCTGTCAGAGGGTCAGTGCTGAGGGAGCGGATGCTGTCGGAGGGTCAGTGCTGAGGGTGTGGACACTGTCGGAGGGTCAGCGCTGAGGGAGGGGGCACTGTCGGAGGCTCAGTGCTGAGTGAGCGGGCACTGTCGGAGGGTCAGTGCTGAGGGAGTGCCATACTGTCGAAGGGTCAGTGCTGAGGGAGTGGGCACTGTCGGAGGGTCAGTGCTGAGGGAATGGGCACTGTCGGAGCAGGGAGTGAGGGGTGGGGGAGCGGTGAGTGAGAGAAGGGGGAGTGAGGGTGGGGGAGTGAGGGTGGGGGGAGTGAGGGAGGGGGGGTGAGGGTGGGGGGACTGAGGGAGGGGGCAGTAAGGAGGGGGGAGTGAGGGAGGGGGGACTGAGGGTGGGGGAGTGAGGGAGGTACCTGATTGGTTCTGATGGAGAGTTGGGAAGCCTCTCGGTGGAGCCTGTGTCGCAATCCCCAGGGTCTCCTTCGGAGGGCGACTCTCTCCCATCTGCGGGAGTGAGAGACAACATCAGGCCATTCAGCCCCACTCCTCCCCCAGCCTGTCCCACAGGAACAGGAGGCCATTCAGCCCCTTCCTCCAGCCTGTCCCACAGGAACAGGAGGCCGTTCAGCCCCCTCCTCCAGCCTGTGCCACCATTCAATTCAATCCCAGCTGACCTGTGAACTCTGTGACCCCTCCTCCCCTTTGGCTCCCTCACCTTTAACCCCTGTCACCAGCCAAAGAGGTCACCATCCCCAACACCCCTCCCCACCCACCCCAGGTGTGTGTGACTCCCTCCCCAGTCGCCCTCCTCCCCAGTCCCTCGGGGTGATTCCTCACCCCCTTCCCACCCCGGTATCTCCGTCCAGGGGAGTGTGGCTGTGTGTTTGGTGAGGGGACTCTGCTCCCGGCTCCCACAGGAACACCTTCAGTCAGTCAGAGGGAAGGATCTGGTTCATGTCAGACTGGAAAAGTTGCTCCAAATCTTCAAACCGAAGCCCTGCCGTTTCCCCATCCTGGGAGTGACGAATGCTGGCCTTATTATTTAGAATTAGATCTAACTGTCACGTGTTGTCTTATATTTTGGGAAAGCAAATCTTAGCAGAACTTAATGGTAAGGTCCCGGGGAGTGTTGCTGAACAAAGAGACCTTGGAGTGCAGGGTCATAGCTCCCTGAAAGTGGAGTCGCAGGTAGATAGGATAGTGAAGGCGGCGTTTGGTATGCTTTCCTTTATTGGTCAGAGTATTGAGTACAGGAGTTGGGAGGGTCATGTTGCGGCTGTACAGGACATTGGTTAGGCCCCTGTTGGAATATTGTGTGCAATTCTGGTCTCGCTATTGGAAAGATGTTGTGAAACTTGAAAGGGTTCAGAAAAGATTTACAAGGATGTTGCCAGGGTTGGAGGATCTGAGCTACAGGGAGAGGCTGAACAGGCTGGGGCTCTTTTCCCTGGAGCGTCAGAGGCTGAGGGGTGACCTTAAAGAGGTTTATACAATCATAAGGGACATGGATAGGGTAAATAGACAAAGTCTTTTCCCTGGGGTCGGGGAGTCCAGAACTAGAGGGGCATAGGTTTAGGGTGAGAGGGGAAAGATATAAAAGGGACCTAAGGGGCAACGTTTTCCCCCAGAGGGTGGTACGTGTATGGAATGAGCTGCCAGAGGATGTGGTAGAGGCTGGTACAATGACAAAATTTAAGAGGCATTTGGATGGGTATATGAATAGGAAGGGTTTGGAGGGATATGGGCCGGGTGCTGGCAGGTGGGACTAGATTGGGTTGGGATATCTGGTCAGCATGGACCAAAGGGTCTCTATAAATACAGACAAAATATACAAAGGCCCCATCTTAAAATACAAAACCAGAATTTCTTAAAAACAAAAGAGAGAGACAAAAGAAAAATGGAAAAGGTCCAGACTTTATCTAAAAGAAAAGGACAAAACGTGGATTTTGTAGCCTTATCTCCTGTGACCTGGCAGTAGGCCTGAGCCTGGGACAGGGAGTAGGCCTGTGCCTGGGAGTAGGCCTGAGCCTAGGAGTAGGCCTGAGACAGGGAGTAGGCTTGTGCCTGGGATTAGGCTTGTGCCTGGGATTAGGCCTGGGACTGGGAGTAGGCCTGAGCCTGGGAGTAGGCCTGGACCTGGGAGCAGGCCTGAGCCTGGGACTGAGAATAGGCTTGAGCCTGGGAGTAGGCCTGATCTGGATTGAGACCTGCTCTGGTCTGGAGTTAAACTCAGCCTCCTCTGGGACACACTCGACTGATTGCCTTGTAACTGGTTTCCACTGGGTCTGCTTTCTCAACCTTTTTTTCCTGAGTTAAAACCACCTTGACAGGTTTTCCACACTTTGCAGGACAGGGCCTCGCAGGGGTCGTGACCGTCACTAATTTAAGGGATTTTCATGTCGTAATTCTGCTGGAAAATAACAAAACCTTCACGCCTCCCCAGAGGGAAACATTCCTCACCATCTCCGTTGGTTAAAGTCGATTCTCCGAGACAATTGTTTGGGACCAGAGCGATACAACGTTTGTGACAATTGAATTTACAATCTTGGAAGAAAGAGACAGAAGACAAAATGGGTTCAGAACCGAGAGGGCGATAATTTTCAAACACAACAAAACCCTGGGCTCACGCGACGAGGTGCTGCTGTTCCTAACGCGGTGACACCAGCTCTTGACACTGGACTGCATCAGCCAGGAAAGTCCCAGGCTTCACTTCTGGCCCTGTGCAATGGAGGGAGATTGACCGAGATTCCACACACACAGCAACCTGGGAGTGAGCATTGTCTCCTGTTATAGCGATGGTGGGTGAGGGAGCCCAGAGAGAACGCCCCCTTTTCTTCCAATAGCACCCACAGAGTCTTTTACACAAGTCTCCCCGCCCCCGAACGACCTCTGCTCACCCAACAACCCCAGATGGGGTCTCATCAGAAAGGCGGCAACTCCCACAGTGCCCACTCCCTCAGCACTGACCCTCCCACAGTGCCCACTCACTCAGCACTGACCCTCCGACAGTGCCCACTCGCTCAGCACTGACCCACCGACAGTGCCCACTCCCTCAGCACTGACCCTCCAACAGTGCCCACTCGCTCAGCACTGACCCTCCGACAGTGCCCACTCCCTCAGCACTGACCCTCCGACAGTGCCCACTCCCACAGCACTGACCCTCCGACAGTGCCCACTCCCACAGCACTGACCCTCCAACAGTGCCCACTCCCTCAGTACTGACCCTCCCACAGTGCCCTCTCCCTCAGCACTGACCCTCCGACAGTGTCCACTCCCTCAGCACTGACCATCCGACAGTGCCCGCTCCCTCAGCACTGACCCTCCGACAGTGCCCGCTCCCTCAGCACTGACCCTCTGACAGTGCCCGCTCCCTCAGCACTGACCCTCCGACAGCGCCCGCTCCCACAGCACTGACCCTCCAACAGTGTCCGCTCCCTCAGCACTGACCCTCCGACAGTGCCCACTCCCTCAGCACTGACCCGAAACCGTGCCCACTCCGTGTGCCCCTCACCTTTACACTGCATGCCCTGTCGGAAGAGGCCTTTGAGGAGGTGTTTACAGTGCTGACAGATGGTGGGCCGGGTGTACGAGTGAATGTGAAACGTGTGGGGCACCTTTACCCTCGCCATCTCCTGCCGATCCACCCAGACCGGGCGTCCGCTGAGTGATGGAGTCCAACCACCAAACGTCACAGGGTGGGAGCGAGTCTGAGAGAGAGGTTCGGGGAGTCATCATCACCGATAGCAGCACACAGTCACCCCAGTGTGTGTGTCTGTCTGTGTGTGTGTGTGGGGTGGGTGGGTGTGTGTGTGGGGTGTGTGTGTGTGGGGTGGGTGTGTGTATGTGGGGTGGGTGTGTGTCTGTGTGTGTGTGTGTGGAGGGGGGTGAGGTGTGTGTGTGGTGGGTGTGTGTGTGTGGGGGGGGTGGGGTGTGTGTGTGTGTGGAGGGGGGTGAGGTGTGTGGGTAGTGGGTGTGTGTGTGTATGTGGGGTGGGTGTGTGTGTGTCTGTGTGTGTGTGTGTGGAGGGGGGTGAGGTGTGTGTGTGTATGTGGTGTGTGTGTGTATGTGGGGGTGGGGTGTGTCTGTGTGTGGGTGTGTGTTTGTGTTGTGTGGGGGTGGGACGGTGTGTGTGTGTGGTGTCTGAGGTACCTCTTGGTGGTTGTCAGTGCCTCCTGCTGTCCGAGTGGGGTTAGTGCTGTCTGGAAGTCGGCGATGGCTCCTTTTGCAGTTGTTTGGAATGTTAAAGGCACATCTTTTGTGGAAGTCTAGGCCGCAGCCTGTAAGACAGAGAGGAGAGAGTGGTCAGGGCGAGGAAGGAAGGGGATAGACAATTTGTCTGACACGGCCCAGCACCATTGGCTGTTCTCGGCCTAGTTCCTTGGTCTGGCAAGTCACACACTGACTCTCACTGGGCTATGGGCTCCTGGGGTCTCTCTGTTTACCTAGTGAAGTGCCAAGCTCTTGCCTCTGAATAAGAAGAGAAGGCACATGGAGATCTGACCGCGTCTAGACCATCAGCAGACCCGCCCGCCGATCCATTTTCCTCACCGTTACATTTCAGGCCTTGCCGCACCAGGCCCCACAGCATCTCACCACAGTAGTTACAGAAGGCCGGGGCCCTGTAGGAATGTACGAAGAGCACGTGGGGCTGGATGTTGTTCCCTCCGATGGACGCCGAGCCTGGGGAGGGGGGGGTGTGGGGAGGCGATGAGAGAAAGAGAACGTGAGTGGCGGAACGGGACAATGGCCAAGAGAATCAGGGCGCTAGAGAAGGCCTGGTTCTGCCAGCTCGGCACTAGGCCGCAGGCTTCACCTGCTCAGCCACGGCCTCCCCTCACCCTCTGACTGTGGCCTACACGGATTCCAAGCCAGCTGAGAAGTCTGAAAAATCAAGGTACCCACCTTCTCTTTCCCAGAGAGACTTTATGGACGTCCTTAATCTTTCACCTCTCATTCCATCAGAAGTGACCCCTAATTTTACACTTTGGTGTTGTTTACGGTTCTCCCTCTCACACCAAACCACCCAAGTTTCTAACTAAATTAAAAATTGGCAATAATCAGGTCTGAGAGAGAAAGCGAGGAAGGAGAGGCAGAGAGTGAGGGGAGTGCCTCCATTTTACTAAACAATCATTGCCCATTTCGCTTCAACTTAAATGTTAATAAAGCCTCTTTTCCGGGAATTTAGACATAGATAGATTCCCCATTCTTTCTGAAAAGACATATTTTAAACAGCTCAAAAGGAATTCAGGATTAAAAAATGGTGGTCATGTTGCCAGGGTCCTCCAGAACACAAAATGGCCTCTCTACCTTGTTGTCTGTTCAGACCATGTATTCCTCCTTTGAAAACCATTCTGTGTCACTCTCCATCAAATGAACATAGTCCCCAAAGCAACTCGTCCCCATTACATCGTAGTGTCAGACATTTACTCCTATCTCTCCCCTTTTCAGGATCTCCTTCAGAATATTTTACAGGGCTTTTATCCCCAGGGTGGGGGAGTCCAGAATTATACAGCCCAGTGCGAGTGTGTGTGTGTGAGCCCGTACCCCTGTGAGAGTCTGTGTGTGTGTGTGTGTGTGAGAGCCCGTACCTCAGTGAGAGTCTGTGTGTGTGTGTGTGTGTGTGAGAGCCCGTACCTCAGTGAGGGTCTGTGTGTGTGTGTGTGAGAAGATTTAAAAAGGACCTAAGGGGTAACGTTTTCACACAGAGGGTGGTACGTGTATGGAATGAGCTGCCAGAGGATGTGGTGGAGGCTGGTACAATGACAACATTTAAACACAGAGATAGACAGCACGAAAACAGACCCTTCGGCCCAACCCGTCCATGCTGACCCAGATATCCCAACCCAATCTAGTCCCACCTGCCAGCACCCGGCCCATATCCCTCCAAACCCTTCCTATTCATATACCCATCCAGATGCCTCTTAAATGTTGTGATTGTACCAGCCTCCACCACTTCCTCTGGCAGCTCATTCCATACACGTACCACCCTCTGTGTGAAAAAGTTGCCCCTTAGGTCTCTTTTATATCTTTCCCCTCTCACCCTAAACCTATGCCCCTCTAGTTCTGGACTCCCCCACCCCAGGGAAAAGACTTTGTCTATTTACCCTATCCATGCCCCTCATGATTTTATAAACCTCTATAAGGTCACCCCTCAGCCTCCGACGCTCCAGGGAAAACAGCCCCAGCCTGTTCAGCCTCTCCCTGTAGCTCAGATCCTCCAACCCTGGCAACATCCTTGTAAATCTTTTCTGAACCCTTTCAAGTTTCACAACATCTTCCAATAGGAAGGAGACCAGAATTGCACACAATATTCCAACAGTGGCCTAACCAATGTCCTGTACAGCCGCAACATGACCTCCCAACTCCTGTACTCAATACTCTGACCAATAAAGGAAAGCATACCAAACGCTGCCTTCACTATCCTATCTACCTGCGACTCCACTTTCAAGGAGCTATGACCCTGCACCCTGGGGTCTCAGGGAGCCAGTTTTATTGCCCAGGTAGACTATCACTTTTAATATAATTTCTAACCCTTTGTCAGGTCCCATTCATGGTCCTCCAGCCTGGAGGACCCCTTACATCTGGTCCATCCTTTCCCTCTGATGTTGCACTCAATTTGACAAACCATTGTTCGTGGGTTGGGGGGAAGAGGTTGGATCCCTGGCCCTTCAGGTCCAGCAATCTCCAAGGGAACCCCCCCTTTTCCTGGAGTGTTCGGCTGGCTGGAGAGTTTACTGACTTGCTCAGTTGTGAACCCCTCTCTCTCACTCCCCCAGCGAGTGGGACAGACCACCCCCTCCCTCACAATTCAGAGGCTGTTGCTCTGTTGTGGGAACGGTTGGAGAGGGGTGGAGGGGATCCCTCTGGCCTAGCCCAGGCTGGGGGGGGGGGGGTGGTTGCGAGGGATCCTCATTCCCCCCTCCCCCCCCGATCTCACCTGTAATGACGGCCTCAATGAGGTCGCCCTCACGGACAGCATCGTCAGACAGGAGACGCTGCAGGATGTTCTCAGAGTGTGCCTCATGTCGGAACAGCAGGATGTGGTCTTCAGAAAGGCCATTCCACACACTGTCCGGAAACTGGGAACAGGCAGAGAGGGAGTTAGTGCAGTGTCCCTCTGTGACTGAGACAGAGAGAGAGAGAGAGAGACAGAGAGAGAATGAGAGACAGAGAAGGTTTGAGAGAGACAGACAGAGAGAGAATGAGAGACAGAGGGAGCGAGAGAGACAGACAGAAAGAGAGAGATACACAGGCAGAGACAGAAACAGTGGCAGAGGGAGGGAAGAGAGAGACAGAGAAAGTGTGGGAGAGATGGAAAGAGTGATGGAGAGAGAGTGAGGGAGAGAGACAGAGAGTGAGGGGGAGAAACAGAGAGAGTGAGGGAGAGAGACAGAGAGTGAGGGGGAGAGACAGAGAGTGAGGGGGAGAGACAGAGAGAGTGAGGGAGAGAGACAGAGAGTGAGGGAGAAACAGAGAGAGTGAGGGAGAGAGACGGAGAGAGTGAGGGAGAGAGACAGAGAGAGTGAAGGAGACAGAGTGAGGGAGAGAGAGTGAGGGGGAGAGACAGAGAGAGTGAGGGGGAGAGACAGAGAGAGTGAGGGGGAGAGACAGAGAGAGTGAAGGAGAGAGACAGAGAAAGTGAAGGAGAGAGAGTGAGGGAGAGAGACAGAGAGAGTGAGGGAGAGAGATGGAGAGAGTGAGGGAGAGAGACGGAGAGAGTGAAGGAGAGAGAGTGAGGGAGAGACGGAGAGAGTGAGGGAGAGAGATGGAGAGAGTGAGGGAGAGATAGAGAGAGTGAAGGAGAGAGAGTGAGGGGGAGAGACAGAGAGAGTAAGGGGGAGAGACAGAGAGAGTGAGGGGGAGAGACAGAGAGAGTGAAGGAGAGAGACAGAGAGAGTGAAGGAGAGAGAGTGAGGGGGAGAGACGGAGAGAGTGAAGGAGAGAGAGTGAGGGGGAGAGACAGAGAGAGTGAGGGGGAGACAGAGAGAGTGAGGGAGAGAGACGGAGAGAGTGAGGGAGAGAGACGGAGAGAGTGAGGGGGAGAGACAGAGAGAGTGAAGGAGAGAGAGTGAGGGAGAGAGACAGAGAGAGTGAGGGGGAGAGACAGAGAGAGTGAGGGAGAGAGATGGAGAGAGTGAGGGGGAGAGACAGAGAGAGTGAGGGAGAGAGAGTGAGGGGGAGAGACGGAGAGAGTGAAGGAGAGAGAGTGAGGGAGAGAGACAGAGAGAGTGAGGGGGAGAGACAGAGAGAGTGAGGGAGAGAGATGGAGAGAGTGAGGGGGAGAGACAGAGAGAGTGAGGGAGAGAGAGTGAGGGAGAGAGAGTGAGGGGGAGAGACGGAGAGAGTGAAGGAGAGAGACAGAGAGAGTGAGGGGGAGAGACAGAGAGAGTGAAGGAGAGAGAGTGAGGGAGAGACGGAGAGAGTGAGGGAGAGAGACGGAGAGAGTGAGGGAGAGAGATGGAGAGAGTGAGGGAGAGATAGAGAGAGTGAAGGAGAGAGAGTGAGGGAGAGAGACAGAGAGAGTGAGGGGGAGAGACAGAGAGAGTGAGGGGGAGAGACAGAGAGAGTGAGGGGGAGAGACAGAGAGAGTGAGGGGGAGACGGAGAGAGTGAGAGTGTGTGTGTGTGTGTGGTGAGTGTGAGTGTGTGTGTGTGTGTGTGAGTGTGTGTGTGTGTGTGTGGGGTGTGTGTGTGTGTGTGTGTGTGTGTGGTGAGTGTGTGTGTGTGTGAGAGCCCCGGGGCGGCTGTATCTCTGAGGGGCCTGTTTCCGTGCTGTGGCTGTGTGCTGCAGTGAGCGAGGCCTCGAGGTGAGGGCCGGTGTGAATGGAAAGTGTTTGGGAGCTGTGTGGGTTTTGTGGTCAGAGTGCGTCTGTGTTACTGCAGCAGGTCAGCAGGGAGACAGCAGCCTGACCTGCCCAGGGGAGGGCAGGGGCAGAGGTCAGCATGTCAGAGGGTGGACAGAAGAGCAGAGCTGACCGATAGATGGGCACTGCCATCTCTAGGGACCTCTCCAATCAACAAAGGTTTGGACGATGATGGAGATTGGTCCCTGGGAGGGGGTGGGTATGAGAATTCAGGGAGCACTAGCAGCGGCCATTCTGCCTGCCCATCGAGACTGACACACCCCAAGCATCCTCTCTCCCCCTCGGAGTTCTGAGACTGCCCCATCCTGCTCTCATCTAACCCAGGGAAAACTGAAGACCCCTTCCCCATCTCCCCGAGGGAGAGACAAGGCCTCATCTTAACGTTTCATCAGAGTGAGTGACCCTCCTATGGTGCCCGCTCCCTCAGCACTGACCCTCCGACAGTGCCCAATCCCTCAGCACTGACCCTCCGACAGTGCTCACTCCCTCAGCACTGACCCTCCGACAGTGCCCATTCCCTCAGCACTGACCCTCCGACAGTGCCCGTACCCTCAGCACTGACCCTCCGACAGTGCCCATACCCTCAGCACTGACCCTCCGACAGTGCCCGTACCCTCAGCACTGACCCTCCGACAGTGCTCACTCCCTCAGCACTGACCCTCCAACAGTACCCACTCCCTCAGTGCCCGCTCCCTCAGTGCCCACTGACCCAGTATCTGCCATGGTTGTATTGCTGAAAGCTGTGAGTGTGTGTGTGTGGGGGGGGGGTGAGAAGGTGCAGAGATGGTCATCAGGGAGAATGGGCTTCGAATGTATGAGCTAAAAAACTCAGCTGGAATTTCCAATTGACAGAGAGTGAGTTGGGTGGAGGGGGTGGGGGGAAAGAGAGAGAAACAGAGAGAGAGAAACGGGGGGGACAGGGGATGAGAGAGAGAGATAGAGAGAGGGGAATGAGGGAGAGAGAGAACGAGGGGATGAGGGAGAGAGAGGGAGAGTCTGAGCTGGGGGTCATGGTTGGGTTGTGAATGTAGCCGGGTCTGAATGAGACGGAGGGACCTCTGAACTTGCTCAGACAGCAACTCGCATCGTCCCAGTGAGCACTCAGTCCCAACCCCCCCCACCGTGTGTGAGCCCCCCCCCTGTGAGAGCCCCCCCCTCTGAGAGCCCCCCCGTGTGTGAGCCCCCCCGTGTGTGAGCCCCCCCTCTGTGTGTGACCCCACCCTCTGTGAGCCCCCCCTCTGTGTGTGACCCCACCCTCTGTGAGCCCCCCCTGTGTGTGAGCCCCCCCTGTGTGTGAGCCCCCCCTCTGTGTGTGACCCCACCCTCTGTGAGCCCCCCCCGTGTGTGAGCCCCCCCTCTGTGTGAGCCCCCCGTGTGTGAGCCCCCCCGTGTGAGCCCCCCCGTGTGTGAGCCCCCCCCGTGTGTGAGCCCCCCCCTCTGTGTGCGAGTCCCTTCAGACTCCCCCCTCCCCCACCCCCAGACCATTTCCCCAGCTCTCAGTCCTCCCCCCTCAGCGGCCCCCATCCTGAGATCAGAGCTATGGCCTCAACCAGCCCCAAACTATCGTCCAGCGCAGCATAGAGGCCCTTCAGCCCGTCTTATCTGTGATGGTCCTCAAACCCCGATCAATTCTCCTTGTCAGTTTCTGGCTGGGGGCCTGTAGCCGTGTCCTTTGTGGGCCCTGTGTCTGAATCGTTATTGAGTCGACCAGCACAGAAACAGACCCTTCGGCCCAACCAGCCCCTGCCGACCCTAACCCCAAACTAAACTAGTCCCAGCTGCCTGCTCCTGACCCATCCCCCTCCAACCCTTTCCTATCCAGGTCCTTATCCAAATGTACCCCCACCCACCACTCCCTCAGGAAGTTCACTCCACACACAGACCACCCTCTGGGTAAAGGATTTGCCCCTCAAGTCTTTGTTAAATCTCTCCCCTCTCCCCTTAAAAGTGTGCCCCCTAGTCTTGTAATCCCCCACCCTGGGGAACAGACACCTCCCATTAACCCTACCCAGGCCCCTCATGGTTTTATAAACCTCTAGAAGGTCACCTCTACGTTCCAGTGAAAACTCTCCCAGCCTATCCAGCCTCTCCCTATAACCCAACCCCTCCATACCCGGCAACATCCTGGTAAATCTCTCCTGACCCCCCTCTCCAGTTTAATAATATCCTTCCTGTAACAGGGAGACCGGAACTGGACACAGTGTTCCAGACGAGGCTACACCAATGTCCTGTACAACCCCAACATGACCTTCCCCAACTCCCTGTACTCAAAGGTCTGAGCAAGCGTGCTAAACGCCTCATTAACCCCCGTCCCCCTGTGACACAAACTTCAATATTTTGAGGGGTGTTCACGTAAGAATCTCACTCTCAGGTGCTGCCTCCCTCTGTTGGGGGGAGGGGGCGGGGGTAAATATTTTTGCTCAGATCCCCTTGCCAACCTCCTGCCCCTTCCCTTTAAGCTGTTCCCTCCCCCCTCCCCCGGTTAGTGAGCTCACTACTCAGGGAGAGGTGGGGGTGAGGGGGTGGGGGGGGGGAAGGTTTCTCCCCGTCCACCCTGTCCCTGACTCTCAGACCCCAAATCAGGATCCACACCCACCCCCCATCCCGAGCCTTCTCAGCTCAAAGGGGACTCACCCGAATTTATCCAGCCCCTTCCTCTCTCTCTCTCTTTGCATCTCTCTGTCTCTCTCTCTCTCCCTCTCTCTCCCTTTGCATCTCTCTCTCTCTTTGCGTCTCTCTCTCTCTCTCTCTCTCCCTCTCTCTCTTTGCGTCTCTCTCTTTGCATCTCTCTCTCTCTCTCTCTTTGCGTCTCTCTCTCTCTCTCTCTCTTTCTCTCCCTCTCTCTCTCTTTGCATCTCTCTGTCTCTCTCTCTCTCCCTCTCTCTCTTTGCATCTCTCTCTCTCTCTCTCTGCCTCCCTCTCGCAGAATCACTCCATCCCAGGCCATATCCTGGTGGATCTCCCCTGCACCCCCTAGGGAGACCCTCACACCCTCCTCCAGCTGAGGGCTGCTGTATGTTACTCACAGCCCGGTCAGAACCACCCCGCGGTGTACTCAGTGCCTGCAGCAAGGGGGGGTTAATTCCCAAGGGATGGGCTGGAGGGGGTTACAGGGATAGGGAGGGGGTGTAGGGGCTGGAGGGGGTGACAGAGATAGGGAGGGGGTGTAGGGGCTGGAGGGGGGTTACAAGGATAGGGAGGGGGTGTAGGGGCTGGGGGGGGTTACAGAGATAGGGAGGGAGGGTGAGGGTTGAAGTTAAGGTGACAGTTTGAGGTTGGTGGTGTTTCGGATGTGGAGCTGATGGGGGAGGGGGTGGTCAGATTGCTCAGAGCTTGGGTCACAGAGCGATAGAGATGTACAGCATGGAAACAGACCCTTCGGCCCAACCCGTCCATGCTGACCGGATATTCCCCACCCAGCCTAGCCCCACCTGCCAGCACCCGGCCCATATCCCTCCAAACCCCTCCTCCTCCTGTCCCTCTCCAGCCTTTGAAATGCTGTGAGTTGGAGACCGCCCTGTACAAGATGCAGTGAGGGAAGGGGGTGGGGGCGGGGATGGGAGGGGGGGAGGGGGAGGGGGGTGGGGGCGGGCTGGGGCTGGGGGTCTCTCGGATTAATGGCTGACCCCAGTCAGGTCCTCAAACAGAACAAAACCAGATTCAAAGCTCAGTCTCACACTCACACTCACATACACTCGCAGACACACACACATACACTCGCAGACACACACTCACACACACTCGCAGACACACACACATACACTCGCAGACGCACACTCACACACACTCGCAGACACACACTCACATACACTCGCAGACACACACTCACACACACTCGCAGACACACACACATACACTCGCAGACACACACACACATACACTCGCAGACACACACTCACACACACTCGCAGACACACACTCACACACACTCACAGACACACACACAGACACACACACACTCTCACAGACACACACACAGACACACACTCGCAGATGGGGAGTGAGATGAGCTGCTGAAAGGTCACGTTGAGCTGACAGCGAGGTGTTGCGCGGGTGGGGGAAGTTTACAGACCCGGGGGGGGGTAGGGGGGGACCTGCACTCGTCAGCACATACAGCAAGAAAAAACCCCAGATTCAGCTGCTTCAGGGAGCCACCACACGCCAGGGCCACAGTCCTCACTCCGGGCTGTGAGAGCGGGAGGGTGAGAGGGCGAGAGGGAGAGAGGTACCGCACACTGTGACCCACTCACCCGCCCAGAACCTCAGCCACACCGAGTGAACTCTAACCAGTGATGCCTACTGTAGTCGCACAGCCCTATGGGCAACTGGCCTTTCACCCTGGAGATCAGAGCGTGTGCTGGAAAAGCGCAGCAGGTCCGGCAGGATCCTAGGGGCAGGTGAATCAGGCAAAAGCCCTTCATCAGGAATGGGATGTCCCCGAAACGTCGACTCTCCTGACCCTCGGATGCTGCCGGATCTGCTGCGCTTTTCCAGCAACACACTCTCTTCAACTTCACTCTAATCCCTCCCTCACTCTCACACAAACTCTCTGTCAGAGGGTCAGTGCTCAGGGAGTGGGCACTGTACCCCCATCAAACACCCCCAGGACAGGGACAGCACGGGGTTAGATACAGAGTAAAGCTCCCTCTACACTGTCCCCCCATCAAACACCCCCAGGACAGGGACAGCACGGGGTTAGATACAGAGTAAAGCTCCCCCTACACTGTCCCCATCAAACACCCCCAGGACAGGGACAGCACGGGGTTAGATACAGAGTAAAGCTCCCTCTACACTGTCCCCCCATCAAACACTCCCAGGGACAGGGACAGCACGGGGTTAGATACAAGGTAAAGCTCCCTCTACACTGTCCCCCATCAAACACTCCCAGGGACAGGGACAGCACGGGGTTAGATACAAGGTAAAGCTCCCTCTACACATTTCAATTTGGCCTGGGACTCCAAGCTCTGGAATACTGTCCATGAACCCTTCTGCCCCTCCCTCCCTATCCTCTCCTTTAAGACACGGGTTAAAAGCAATCTCCCTGCCTGAGGCCTCACCCTCCTGTCCCCCGTTTCTCTCAGCGTGGCCCAGGGTCAAACTCTGTCTGGGAAAGGATTCGCTACATATGGGCGCTTGATAAATGCAGAGCTTTCGCGATGGTATTCACTGGTGTTGGAATGGACCCTGTGAATGGCAGAAGGTTCCTGCTCCTGATATTTTGATGTTTGAGCTTAAGGGGTTATCCCCGAATGAGAGAATAAGTTTGGAGTGAGACGCGACCGCGTGGTCTCCTTAAAGAGTTCACCAAGGCTCTGCAGCACCGCCACTGGTGGGAGGCTGCACCTGCACCGTGACGTTTACATAGGAATCTGAACATGGAGCTCGATCACCCCCAGCATGGAGGCCTGGGAGGGGAGAGTGGGTTCAAATATCACAGGAGAGGGTTTCTCTGCTGTCTAGGGTGGGTGGGCAAGGATGGGTCTTCAGATTTCAGGGAGAGGGGGAGGGAGGGGGAGAGGGGAGAAGGGGAGGGGAGGGAGGGAGAGGGAGGGAGGGAGAGAGAGGGAGAGAGGGAAGGAGAGAGAGAGGGAGGGAGGGAAGGAGAGAGAGGGAGGGAGGGAAGGAGAGAGAGGGAGGGAGGAGGGAGAGAGAGAGGGAGAGAGGGAGGGAGAGAGGGAGGGAGGGAGAGGGGGGAAGGAGAGAGAGGGAGGAGAGGGAGGGAGGAGGAGAGAGAGGGAGGGAGGGAGGGAGAGAGAGAGGGAGGGAGGGAGGGAGAGAGGGAGGGGAGGGGAGGGAGAGAGAGAGGGGAGAGGAGGGGAGGAGGGGGGGGAGGGAGAGGGAGAGGGGGTGGGAAGGAGTGGGAGGAAGGGGGACCCCATACCTGAGGGAGGGGGAGTGGGAGGGGGAGCGTGAGGGGGAGAGGGTAGAGAGGTAGGGGGGAGAGAGAGGTAGGGGGTGGTGAGGGAGGGAGGGGTGGGGAGAGGAAGGGGGACCCCATACCCCAATGAGAGGGAGAGGGAAGGAGAGGGAGAGGAAGGGGGATCCCGTACCCCAGGGAGATGGAGGGGGAGGGGGAGGGGGAGAGGGAGAGGGAGAGGGACCCTGTATCCCAGTGAGGGGCAGAAAGGGGAAGGGGGTAAAGAGAGAGTCGCTCACCTTTCTCTCCAGCAGCTGGAAGCTGAGATTCCTTGCGGTTCTGACGGACAGCTCTAACCCACTCAGGGACACCGTCTCCCGGGACAGCCCGACCTGAAGCAGGAAGCAGCCACCCTGAGGGGGGGAGCTCGCCTCTCTGAGGCCAGCCAGGGAGCTCCCCGGGGCAGCAGGAGCTGCTGCTGCTGCGTCCCGGGGCTCAGACACTGAGGACATCTCTGACAGCCCACCCCCCACTGGGGCGGGGGGAAAGGGGGCTTAGGGCTGACACTGAAATCACCCTGAAACCCAATTCAAAATCCAGACAAATCAATTTAAACCCAGAGGAGGAAATCCCCCTCCCCTCGCCCAGGCCCACAAAACAAAAAGTCACAACTGAGGGAAAATTCTAACTTCAGCAAACTGTGTGGGGCGTTTTGAAGGTGGACGTCTCGCTGTCAGAGCCACGCTCTCTCTCCTCCCACCACCTCGAACACTGACAGGAACAAAGTGAACTCGCTCAGATACTCAAACCACCAACTAGCAAGGCAGGTTAACCAGGGGAACCAGTGTTCAACATATTAACCAGGCAGACAGAGAGAGAGAGAGAGGGATTAACCAGTCCTGGGGGTGTGTGTGTGAGAGAGAGAGAGAGAAAGACTGTCCAGTTGTAGGGTTAGAGGGATTAACTAGTCCTGGGGGAGTTAGAGAGAGGGAGAGAGAAAGAGAGAGAGAGAGGTTGTCTAGTTTTGGGGTTAGAGATATTAACTAGTCCTGGGGAATTTAGAGAGAGAGAGAGAGATTGTCCATTTGTAGGATTAGAGGGATTAACTAGTCCTGGGGGAGTTAGAGAGAGAGAGATTATCCAGTTATAGGATTAGAGGGATTAACCAGTCCTGGGGGAGTTAGAGAGAGAGAGATTATCCAGTTATAGGATTAGAGGGATTAACCAGTCCTGGGGGAGTTAGTGAGAGACATTAACCAGTCCTGGGGGAGTTAGTGAGAGAGATTAACCAGTCCTGGGGGAGGGGTGGGGGCTGTTGGTGGGAGAGAGAAGCTAGTCATCAAAGCAGGTTTATGATAATGTCATTAACCCATCCCCAGGTTAGAGCGATTTAACCCGTCCCCACTTCAATATATTACCTAACCAGTCTCTAGTGTCAAGAGATTAATTAACTAAACCCAGGGAAATAGACATGTGTAACGAATCAGGATGTTGTGAACTTGAAGTGAAGGAGCCATTGGGAAGTAGTGACCATAATACAATAAGCTTCAATCTGCAATTTGAGAGGGAGAGGGTACAGTCGGAAGTGATAATATTTCTGTTGAATAAAGGGAACTATGGAGCTATGAGGGAGGAGCTGGCCAAAGTTCAATGGTGCAATACCTTAACAGGGATGACCGTGGAGGAACAATGGCAGATATTTCTGTGTATAATGCAGAAGTTGCAGGATCAGTTCATTCCTAAAAGGAAGAAAGATCCCAGGAGGAGGCATGGGTGGCCGTGGCTGACGAGGGAAGTTAAGGAACATATAAAGTTAAAAGAGAAAAAGTATAACATAGCAAAGATAGGTGGGAAAACAGAAGACTGGGAAGCTTTTAAAGAACAACAGAGGATTACTAAGAAGGAAATACGCAGAGAAAAAAATGAGGTACGAAGGTAAACTGGCCAAAAATATAAAGGAGGACAGTAAAAGTTTTTTTAGGTATGTGCAAGGCAAAAAAATGGTTAGGACTAAAATTGGGCCCTTGAAGACAGAAACAGGGGAATATATTACAGGGAACAAAGAAATGGCAGAAGAATTAAATGGGTACTTCAGATCTGTGTTCACTGGGGAAGACACAAGCAATCTCCCTGAGGCAACAGTGACTGAAGGACCTGAACTGAAGGGAATCTGTATTTGCCAGGATTTGGTGTTGGAGAGACTGTTAGGTCTGAAGGTTGATAAGTCCCCGCGGCCTGATGGTCTACATCCAGGGTACTGAAGGAGGTGGCTCGGGAAATCGTGGATGCGTTGGTGACTATTTTCCAGAGTTCGATAGATTCGGGATCAGTTCCTGTGGATTGGAGGGTGGCTAATGTTGTACCACTTTTTAAGAAAGGTGGGAGAGAGAAAGCAGGAAATTATAGAGCAGTTAGTCTGACCTCAGTGGTGGGAAAGATGCTGGAGTCTATTATAAAGGATGAGATTACGGCACATCTGGATAGTAGTAACAGGATAGGTCAGAGCCAGCATGGATTTATGAAGGGGAAATCATGCTTGACTAATCTTCTGGAATTTTCGGAGGATGTAACTCTGAAGATGGACGAGGGAGATCCAGTAGATGTAGTGTACCTGGACTTTCAGAAAGCTTTTGATAAAGTCCCACATAGGAGGTTAGTGAGCAAAATTAGGGCGCATGGTATTGGGGGCAAAGTACTAGATTGGATTGAAAGTTGGTTGGCTGACAGGAAACAAAGAGTAGTGATAAACGGCTCCATTTCAGAATGGCAGGCAGTGACCAGTGGGGTACCGCAGGATCAGTGCTGGGACCGCAGCTTTTTACAATATATATTAATGATATAGAAGATGGTATTAGCAATAACATTAGCAAATTTGCTGATGATACTAAGCTGGGTGACAGGGTGAAATGTGAGGAGGATGTTAGGAGATTGCAGGGTGATCTGGACAGGTTAGGTGAGTGGTCAGATGCATGGCAGATGCAGTTTAATGTGGATAAATGTATGGTTATCCACTTTGGTGGCAAGAACAGGAAGGCAGATTCCTACCTCAATGGAATCAATTTAGGTAAAGGGGCAGTACAGAGAGATCTGGGTGTTCTTGTACACCAGCCAATGAAGGTAAGCATGCAGGTACAGCAGGTAGTGAAGAAGGCTAATAGCATGCTGGCTTTCATAACAAGAGGGATTGAGTATAGAAGCAAAGAGGTGCTTCTGCAGCTGTACAGGGCCCTGGTGAGACCACACCAGGAGTACTGTGTGCAGTTCTGGTCTCCAAATTTGAGGCAGACATTCTGGCTATTGAGGGAGTGCAGCGTAGGTTCACGAGGTTAATTCCTGGAATGGCGGGACTACCTTACACTGAAAGACTGGAGTGACTGGGCTTGTATACCCTTGATTTAGAAGACTGAGAGGGGATCTGATTGAGACATATAAGATTATGAAAGGATTGGACACTCTGGAGGCAGGAAACATGTTTCCGCTGATGGGTGAGTGCCGAACCAGAGGACACAGCTTAAAAATACAGGATAGACCATTTAGGACAGAGATGAGGAGAAACTTCTTCACCCAGAGAGTGGTGGCTGTGTGGAATGCTCTGCCCCAGAGGGCAGTGGAGGCCCAGTCTCTGGATTCATTTAAGAAAGAGTTGGATAGAGCTCTCAAAGAAGTGGAATCAAGGGTTATGGAGGTAAGACAGGAACAGGATACTGATTAGGAATGATCAGCCATGATCATATTGAATGGTGGTGCAGGCTCGAAGGGCTGAATGGCCTACTCCTGCACCTATTGTCTATTGACATTAATTAACTAGCCCCTGGTTTAGTGAGGTTAACCATCCTCCACTGTCGGGCGGTTAATTAAACATTCTCTGGGTTAGAGAGGTTAACTAGTCTTTGATGAGACCGACAGATTAATTAACCAGAATCTGGGTTTGACGAACCAGTTCCTGGTTTCGAGAGACTTCACCGGGGGCTAGATTAGAATTATACATTCAATAGGCACTGTGCGACAGAGATAAAGTGAGCAGAGCCCTCTTTAGAGCGGTTAACTAGTCACCAGGTTAACTAACCGGTCTGCAGTTTACCAGGATTCACCAGGCCCAAAGTGGACAGGTGACACTATCACTGTTTGAGAGAAATTTATCAACAAATCCCAAGGATAGAGAGATCAGTTTCATGACTAGTTTCTGGTTTAGCACGAGTTAACAGGATTAACTAATTAATGTCAGGTAGACAATGGCTGTCAGTAATGAACTTTGAGTCACTGGGTGGCAGGAAAGGTGCTATATAAATGCAAGTGTTTCTTTTCGGAGTCAGGGTCTCCCTGGTAACGGAGCTCCAGAACAACCCCTCCCTCCTCACTCATTGTGACCCAGTCACCAGGGACCCTCAGGGTGAGGGGGGGCGGTTAGGATCTAACCCCAAAATCAGGGGAGAGAGAGAGAAGGAGTGAGGGAGGGGAGAGAGAGAGGGAGAGAGGGGGAGGGAGAGAGAGAGAGAGAGGGAGAGAGGGGGAGGGAGAGAGAGAGAGAGAAGGGGAGAGAGAGGGAGGGGGGAGAGAGAGAGAGAGA